>NW_026920938.1:0-17811 GCF_032062105.1 Saccostrea cuccullata | reverse complement strand
CATATTTTATGAAATAATGGAAATGATATAGTCTAATAAAAAAAATCAAAAATTAATTATTCTTTAGACTATAAAATTCTAAGTGAGACTTGACTGCAATTTGTTGCAAGTATATAAAAATTGAAATGTAATTTTTTTTCAATGAACACATGTATAATTAATATTAGTTATATTACATGTATACAATACTAATTCAGTTTCAATCATACACTAAAACATCAATTTGTTTTAATTACATTACACCAATTGAAAAATCTTTATCTGAACTACAGCCATTAAAAGAACTCTTAATTAACACAAGCAACTATAAGGCCATTTCTTTTTGCCCAACTCCCAAGAGATGAATTAAGATTATACTGCATGATGCTCTTGCCAGTTAACTCCCGACAATGAACTCATTAATTTCTCTCTAATTTGACATGCACATTTCTGCTATCAAAAATTCTCCTTGACCAGTGCTTGATAATTATGCCCATGAGACAAACTGAATTCCTCTCAAATCATTAACATTTGTTACAGAATTTGCTGTAAAGTATATCATAAAAAATAAGTTTTTACTTAATTTAGCAATTTTTAATAAGGATACAACTATATTTTTACATTTTTAAGGATTATGAAATTTAAAATTTTAAAGACTTAGTTTTTTAAAAAAAATCACTTAAAATTAAAGGTCACAGTGACCTTGAAATAGGTCCGGACACACTGTCTACCCAAGATGCATAAATTGTCCAAGTTTGATGATTGTAAGTCTAATAGTTTTCTAGTTATGAGCAAAACAATATCACAAAATAAAAAAGAAAAAACGCCTGTAAAATGCAGAAAAATCATTCAATCATGATGAAAATCCCAGGTGCACACCTTCATATGGTGAATAATAAGTGTATAAATTTTCGAACAAATCCATCCAACACTTTCTGAGAAACGGTCCGGACAAAATCTTGTCTACAGACAGACGGACAGACAGACGGACATGGTGATTCCAATATACCCCCCTAAACTTCGTTTGCGGGGGTATAAAAACTTTCACTTCCCCATCTAATGTAGCTTTATTAAAGGAAATAGAAGGTGCCTCCTATATCATCTTTGTTTACAATTAATTTAGACAAAAAACACCCCTCCCCATTGTGATAACACAGTAGACTTCAGTCACTGTAGCCTTAAACAGCATAAACTATTTGTCAAGTTTTCAGAGAAGTAAAAGCAATGCCAAAATTTAAAAAGGGTCATAATCATGGTTACAAGCCCCAAAATGTGCCACATAATAAGGGGGTGAAAAGTAAAGAGGAGGAAAACTTACCCGCACCATACAGCAGACTGTCCAAGGAGATGAAAAAGATGGTCTAAGACACTCCGTCAGCGGCGGAAAAAGAGGAAATGTTTGTGCGGGGAACGTGCCACCATCTTCTTTGGCCTAGGAAGCCGAGAGATGAAACCCCACCACAGTGCTTAAATTAAAAGGAATCAGTGCAGTAAGTCAAATTTTGTATAAAACAATAGTAACAAAGCAATATTTTTCAAATATTCTAACAGATAAAGCATTAATATATCAGATATCAAGTTAAAAATCTAAAAAATTAAGTTTCTAAGGGAGAATACATGTTATACACAATTTCATGTAGCTACATGTAAATACATGCAAAGTTAAATGTGATACATGCAGCTGAACTACATTTTATCATTTACAAACAAATCATAAGTATTAAGTTGAAACAATTAAAATTACTTGATGCTGAGGTTCTGTATGTCTAGTCAGTAGGTCTAAGGGAAATAACTCTAATAAGTACTCACATGCTCTTCTACCTGTTGACGGTTTCATGCAAATAAACCATTGTGACCTTACCTAGGCTGGCTAACCAAAATTCCCACACACTTCTACACTTGGGGAAAACAGCGGAGATGTGGAATGAAGTTGTCTCACTGCACCAGCTACAGATACGTGGCTGTGATGGACCCCTCACGTGGGACTTGGCATCTGAGGATAGGCGTGGTCTCGCAAGTAGAATGGACCTCCACTGCACAAAATGTCTGTTTGTATCCCAGCAGTACAAGTTATACGAGGAGGTTGAGACCAAATCCCCGGGTAGGAAAGCTGCCACTCTGAATCACGGTCTACAAATTGGCCTCAGTCAAACTCCTATAGGTAATGATGGGATGAGGAAAATTCTTCTTTCGACCAACACTCCCCCTCCTACTCGTAATTCGATCCCTACAAAAAATGTCAAATAAATTATGCCCATAATTTAAAATATAAATGAGGGTGACATGAGTAACCGGTGTCGCCAGCTGGTGGATGTCAACACTCTAAGGGGAAGAGACTCCCCGCATGCCATCCCCGTACAGTGCGATGGCATGTACAATAACCCCCTGTACTCGGGGGTGGGTGAGACACCCTTCCAGCCGGCGACACAGACAGTGTACTCATTTGCTGAACATGTTACATGAAAACATCAAATAGTTTAAATGATTAGTAAAAATAAAATTTGCTCAAAACATGGCCACTTACTTGATGAGTGCACTGCTAACCATCAGTGTAGTCCAGGGGTGTGTGGGGCAAATCTACCAATGTCCCATACCATTGGGGATGAGTTCATTTGGGCTCGGGAGGGGATGGCCAAAATCCTTTGCAAAGATGGCCTGGAAGTAAGGGAGGCAACCACTGACTCGGACAGCTCTGCTGGTCGAGCTGCAGATTCCCTCTACAAGGACGGTCTGCTACAAAATAAATAAGTTTACTACATTGACACTCGATCAACACTTGTCAAAGTCAATCAGAAAGGCAATTAAACAAGAGGCCCAAGGGCCACATCGCTCATCTGAGCAATGTGGCTTGGAAAAAAGCAGAAATCAATTTATTATTGAAAAGTTTAAACCTCTCCTTAAAAGGGAGAGGGTATGATATGAACAAACTTGAATCTACACTATCTAAGTATGTTCGCATATTTCTTTGACTACCTGTGGCTCTATAACCCTTTAAATTTGAACTTACAATGAAGTCCTGCCCTACCTCCAGGGGTCATGACTTGAACAAAATTGAATCTACACTACCTGAGAATGCTTCATATGAATAGGACTAATCATTGAAAAGAATATTTTTAAAGATGTTCCATGTTATGGCCCCGCCCTACCCCAAAGGGTCATGATTTGAACAAAATTGCATGTCAACTACCTGAGGATGCTTTCATATAAATATTATCATTCATGCCTTTGCTATTCTTGAGAAAATGTTTAAAGAACTTCCCTATATATTTCTATGTAAAACTTTGATTGGCCATTGTGGCCCCTCCCTATCCATGGGGACATAATTTGAACAAACTTGAATCTTCACTACCTTGGGATGCTTCCTTATAAGTTTCAGCTTTCATGGCACAGTGATTCTTGAGAACAAGATTTTAAAATCATATCATCAAATTTTCACTATTTCTGAATTATTTCTTCTGGATGCTTCCCTATAAGTTTCAGCTTTACAGGCACAGTGGCTCTGGATAAGAAGAATTTTAAGGAATTTTTCCTTTATATATCTATGTAAAAATTTGATTACCCATTGTGGCCCCGCCCTACCCCCGGGGGTCATGATTTGAACAAACTTGAATTTTCACTACCTTGGGATGCTTCCTTATAAGTATCAGCTTTCATGGCACAGTGATTCTTGAGAACAAGATTTTAAAATCATATCATCAAATTTTCACTATTTCTGAATTATTTCCCCTTGAACAAGGGCATGGCCCTTCATTTGAAGAAACTTGAATCCCCTTCACCCAAGTTACTTTGTATCAAGTTTGGTTGAAATTGGCCCGGTGGTTCTTGAGAAGAGGACGAAAATGTGAAAAGTTATTGATGACAACGACAACAGAAAATGGACAAAGAGCAAGAGCCATGTTATACATAAAATGGCCCTGTACTTATACCAATTAATTAAATATCACCCTCTTTCCGATTTCATATATCAAAATAAAATAGACACTTGGTGCTTTAATTTTCTATAATAAAATTTGGTTTTCAAGAATCCACAAATAGGTTTGAGAAATTGCAATGTTCTTGAAATTTGCAGAAAACATGCGTATTTGACTAGTACCTTCAGCAAAGAATTAAAATATGAGCACAGCCCACGATCCAAAAAATAAAAACATGTTTTATGATCTTCAGAAACAGAGCTTTCATTATGTATTGGCATATTTTGGATCAGGGTTGTGCTCTATATGAAATATTGTAACAAGAGGCCCATTGGCCACATCGCTCATCTGAGCACTGTGGCTAGGAAAAAGTAGAAATTGGTTTATAATTAAATACTTTAAATCCAAAAGAAGTCCAATATCCAATCATGGCTTTGCTATTCATGGTAAGATGATTTTTAAAGAATTTTCCTATATATGCCTATGTTAAACTTTGATTGGCCATTGTGGCCCCACACCAGGGCTCATAATTTGAACAAAGATGAATCCACACTACCTAAAGATGCTTCCATATAAATATGATCAATTATGGCTTTGTTATTCTTGAGAAGAAGATTTTTAAAGAATTTTTCCTATCTATTTCTATGTAAAACTTTGGTCTGCCATTGTGGCCCCGCCCTACCCCCGGGGGTCATGATTTTAAGAAAAAGGAATTTACACTGTCTGAGGATATTTCCCATAAGTTTCATCTTTCCCGGCACAGTGGTTCTTGAGAAGAAGATTTTTAAAACATACCACTAAATTTTCATTAATTCCCAATTATCTCTCCTTGAATGAGGGCGAAACCCTTCATTTGAACAAACCTGAATCCCCTTCACCCAAGGATACTTTGTGGCAAGTTTGGTTGAAATTGGCCCAGCGGTTCTTGAGAAGAAAATGAAAATGTGAAAAGTTTACAACAACGACAATGACGACAACGCTGACAACGACAGACAACGGACAAATTGTGATCAGAAAAGCTCACTTGAGCCTTTGGCTCAGGTGAGCTAAAAACTTCTGTAAGGCCTGAAACACAGAACAAGAAAGTCAAAGGGGAAAAAAATTTTGATAGGACACCTGAATTGTTAATGAAATGAAGTCACCTTCAGTGTTTCATTTCTAAATATGGCAATTTCTGTGATACCTGAGTGAACATTCCTGGAAAATCATAGACATAGGTTGTTCCACTTGACTGGGCCTGGAATCTCTTTAGCTGTAGGTGGTCCTTTGTGGGGTAGGGGGTGCTGATCAGCAGACCGTGAAGGGCCCCTTGTTTTGTTCCATAGGCCTCAAACATCACCTAGAAAAGGTAATCAGTCTAATTAAAAAGCTTAATTTTAATCATTAAGTTACTTAGATACAAAGAAATACCATGTCTTCATAAAATATAATTCCTGAATGATGCCAAACTTTTATAAAATCAAATCCCCTATCTACCTTTAAAAGATAACCTTAATTGACCTTATATGAAGTCCAGATTTTAACTTATTGCAGGTATGCCATATTCTTTTGACATGGTTCATATTAATTGTCAATACAATAATTATTTAGATGTAGAAAATGTAGCTGGTAGGCAAAAAATATTAAAAAGAATTGCTCTTAAGGTAGAATGCCACACCATTTTTTTTATTTTATGGATCTATGAGTCATCCTTTCTAAACAAAGGTTTCAGCATTGAAAGGCCGATATTAGCTCTTAATTATTTTATATGAATTTTTTTGCATTGCTGAAACCATTGTTTAAAAAGGTTGACTCAGAGATATTTATATTTATTATTTCTTTTGTTGAGAGCTTCGTGATCGGGAGGTCGTGAGTTCGCATCTCGGCCACGACCGACCTAGTCGTTAAAATGGGTAGCAACTGTTCCTTCGCCATGCGCTCGGCACTTTGAAGTGAAAGTTGCGGGTCCTTCGGATGAGACCTTAAAAACCGAGGCCCCGTGTCAGCGGCAGGCGCTGGCACGATAAAGATCCCTTACTGCTCAATGGCCCTGAGTGCCGAGTAAAGGTCAAAATTTGAAGCCCTTCACCGGCATACGGTGATGTCTCCATATGAGTGAAAAATTCTCGAGAGGGACGTTAAACAATATACAATCAATCAATCAATCTTTTGTTGAGAAGAATAAATCTTGTACCTATTCATTGTGTGCAATGTTACCTTGGTGACGAGGTCGGAGTGCCTGATGATGACCCTCACAAAGAATCTGTAATCCGTCACTTCCTGTCCTGATGCCACCTGTTAGACAATAAACAAATAAGTTTATGATGCAGGTAACCCTGAAAAACACCCATTTAAGATTGTCCAGACACTAAACAACAACATTTAGAGGACAATTTACAGAGTTATGTCCCTTTTAAGATTGTTGGACACAATCAACTTTGTTCAGAGTCTGCAACGTTATTAAATTTTTCAATCAACTTTTAACTTTTCACAAAGGACAAGATAGGGTAACAGCCGAATTTTTTATATAAAAATCAGAACACTGATAAAACTATGATAGTTTGTAGTTAAAAAGTTAAAATGATGCTTACTTTAAGACAAGCACTAATTTTGATTCAAAGGCTACATGGAAGCCTCTAGAGGGTTCAGAAATAGGACATTTTCCCAAATATTCTCAATTCTTGTGGATTTTCATCATATTATGGGTACATTTCTCTTCGGAAAACATAGAGCACACACTTGCCTATCTGAGATTTTTACACATATACTGCATTTGATATCAGTGTATAAAATATATAAATTTGATAAATAGGCAAGTGTGTGCTCTATGTTTTCCGAAAGAAAATGTGCTGTAAAATTAGTGAAATTTGCATAAAAATGAGAAATTTCAAAAATTGACCTATTTCCTGACCTCACGGCGACCTCTACATATTTTTAATCTTAAAACCAGTACTCGTTTTGTGGCAGGGGTGAAAACAGGTTTTCATGGATAAACTGTTGGATCATTCTGAAAGACACGTATAGTACACCTCAAATCGGGGGCCAAATACTGGTCTTACCCTATCTTGTCCTTTCTGTAAAGCAACAAGCTTAAAATAAAGTGATTTCAAGAAGAAAAAACATATTTATTAACTTATTTTCAAAACATTTGAGTTGTTCAGTAATATATAACAGGAAGGCTTTTATATGAATTACATCTTATACTATAAGAGTTCTCTCCCTTTAATCAGAAATGAGATAAATCCTACCTTAGCTTTTCCTAGGTATAGATGCATCTTGTAATTGTTGGTCTGAATGGCCTCCAGGTCAAAGTTCCTCAGTCTGTTGATCTCCAGCTGGAAGGCCAGGGCGGGCTCTAAATGTCGGTAAATCCTGTCCTCACCAAACTAAAAATAAACATTGTGATTTTTAAAATATCACAGTCTGAAGCATTAAAGGGAACTAGACATTTCCTGGAACACATTTACTTGTTTTCATGTACGTGTTTTATTTATATCAATAATGTTACCATGTTGTCATTTACTTACATCAAATTTGGCACGATATGTGAAATATTTTTGGGAACTTCTCTGAAAGAGAAAATAAAATCCAAGTTAATAATAAAATTTAATGTAAAATACACATATCAACATAATGAATCACTTCTATACATATACAAAATTAAACTTGTAAAACATTATTTTTTAAGTTCAATCACAGTGAAAGCATATCATTCTAGACCTACTCAACAGCCATCATTTTGAAACCAACCCTACAGAAATAACAACGAAAAAGTTGGTTTGAACAGCTATTTTATTGTTTTGATGTTATAACAAAAGGATTGGACACAAGTTCCTAAAAACTTACAACGTCCTCTCCTTAACGAAAAAGTTCATTTTGAGACTTACCCTACAGTAGACTAAGAATGTGATTCTTCTGATGGCCTTCTCACACAAGTACTGCTCCTAAAAATATCACAAAACATGACTTTCAATGATCTCAAACTATAGCCATAACAGATGTATAATGGAGAATTGCAGCTTTAAAATTTTTGTAATTTGAGTCCATACCCTCTCTTTACAAAAATCCTGGAACTTGACAGCAAGAGCGTTGTCGTCATACTTCTCCTTTTTGCTGAATCTAATTCCCACGTTGATGATATGAATAGGTTCATCTGGATCTGAGGAACTCTGTAGAAAAAATTTATTGACATTGGTTCTCTGGCACCTTTAATTGATAATTAATTTTCATCCTTTATTGGACACACTATGAAGGATTTCATAGAGCATGATACTGTACTGAAACATACGCAACAGGTAATGGCAACTCAGTAATTTGTTTTAAGCTTTTTTAAACTATTTTCTTTTCTACTTTTTTTTTCTTATCAGAAGGTATCAGAAGTAACACTGACATGAAGAGAGATGGAGTCTTCGTTGCCGGCGGGACTCTTGGCCAGTATAGTGGGACTGTATAGTGGGACTGCTAGGTGGGCTGTCTGACTCCACTGTAAAGCACTCCAACACCTGCTCAAAGTGGCTACAAATAGGAAATTAAAAAAATAATAACCTTAAATCAAAATCAAACTAGTGCTAATTGTAACGGGGACCGTTACAGATGTTCCCCAAACGCTCCCCAACTCCCTTTTATAATCATATTCCCTGTAGGCGTAATTAAATAAGACAAACTCTATGCATTTGAGACTTTAACAACGTTTACCAAGAAGTGTACCATGTTCATTCAAATTTTATTATTGCACACTTGCGCATGTGAATGCATGTGCGTAATGACCATATCATATTGTCTACACAATCTATATATTTTAATATGCTAAATATAATCCAAAAGTACGAGTATATAAAAAAAACGGTCATTCAAGTTTATTTTTTATTTTACCCATTTCACATGCACGCACGTGCATACATGAGCATGGTGACCATACATTCTTGTAGAAGTCCATTACATCTATCTATGTTCCAAATCCCATCCTGTTTGGTTGAAAACCAAGGGAGTTATGGCTGTTTAAAGTTTCAGCCAATCAGATTGCATGGCACGTACAAGCACGTGTATGCCTGTGCATGGTGACCATACCTTCTTGTAGAAGTCGATTATATATATATCTATATTCCAAATCTTATCCTGTTTGGTTGAAAACCAAGGGAGTTATAGCAATTTAAAGTTTCAGCCAATCAGATTGCAGCGCACGTGCATGCACGTGTTTTCATGATAATTGCTATATACCATGTTCTAGGATATCCTTATGCATGGCTATGTTCAAAGTTTCAAAGGATTTCGTCAAAAAACAAGAAAGATATAGAGACTTTAGTTTCAGCCAATCAGAGCAAAGCGCACGTGCATGCGCGTGAGATCTTGCTATTTTGACCATGTCATCTTGTCTATAGTACTAATATATCTTTACACTATGAGTTTCAAAGTATTTCATCAAAAAATAGAAAAGTTAAGGCAATATACTTTATATTGGTCATTTCACATGATGCACGTGCGCGCTCTTGCAAGCACGTGCGCACAAAATGACCTTGATTCCGCAAATCTACATAACATGTCTACTGACCCTAAAAAGGTTTTACCTACATCGGATCAACAGTTTACAAGATCACTCCCGGACAAAAAAGTACCCAGGAAGAAGAAGAAGAAGAAGAAAAATAATAATAACTAGTGCTAATTGTAACGGGGACCGTTACAGATGTTCCCCAAACGCTACCCAACTCCCATTTGGTGCCATATTCCCTATAAGCTTCATTAAATAAGACAAACTCTATGCATTTGAGACTTTAACAACGTTTACCCAGAAGTGTACCAATTTCATTCAAATTTTAGCATTGCACGCGTGCGCATGTGAATGCACGTGCGTAATGACCATATAATCTTGTCTTCACAATTTATAGATTTTAATATACTAAATATCAAAGTAATTAATCCAAAAGTATTAAAAAATACGCTAATTCCAGTGAATTTTTTATTTTACTCATTTCACGTGCACGCACGTGCTCACATGAGCATGTCGACCATACTTTCTTGTAGAAGTCCATTACATCTATCTATGTTCTAATTCCCACCCCGTTTGGTTGAAAACCAAGAGAGTTATAGCTGTTCAAAGTTTCAGCCAATCAGATTGCAGTGCACGTACTTGCACGTGTATGCATGTGCATGGTGACCATTATATCTATCTATGTTCCAAATCCCATCCTGTTTGGTTGAAAATCAAGGGAGTTATAGCTATTTAAAGCATAAGCCAATCAGATTGCAGCGCACGTGCATGCACGCGTTTTCATGATAATTGCTATATATCTTATTGTAGGATTTCCTAATACATGCCTATGTTTAAAATTTCAAAGGATTTGGTCAAAAAACAAGAAAGATATTGAGACTTTAGTTTCAGCCAATCAGAGCGAAGCGCACGTGCATGCGCGTGAGATCTCGCTATTTTGACCATGTCATCATGTCTGTACTTCTAATATATCCTCACATTATCAGTTTCAAAGCATTTCATAAAAAGTAGAAAAAATACGGCAATATCTATCATATTGGTCATTTCACGTGTTGCACGTGAGCGCTCTTACAAGCACGTGCGCGCAAAATGACCTTGAGTAGGCAATTCTACATAACATGTCTACTGACCCTAAAAAGGTTTTACATACATCGGATGAACAGTTTACAAGATCATTCCCGGACAAAAAAGTACCCAGGAAGAAGAAGAAAAATAATAATAATAAGAAACAAAGTAAAAACAATATGTTCCCCAACTTCGTTTGGGGAACATAATAAGAAACAGAGTAAAAACAATATGTTCCCCAACTTCGTTTGGGGAACATAACAAAGATCTAATTTTTTTTTAAAAGATGCTGATTTATCAGCTCACAAACTCTAAATTCATATATTTTTGTGGAGGCACACATTAGTAATTGGAGGAAAAAATATGGATTCATGGGGGTTTAATTCGTGGATGAAGATAACTAGAATGGATGATTAGTTGATTAGTTAAATGAAATTTTTATAAAGGAGACATGAACTCTCTTCATACCTCCAAAACAATGATTGAATATTAAACCGTCCACAAAACTGAGGATGAAGAGTAAGATTTTCTTTCATTCTTCGGTATTTAGTCAAAGACTACTCACATTTCGAATTCAGCCATGGAGTTAAATGAGGCCATGATGCCCATTCTGTGACAGGTGGGCGGTTCCTCCAGCTGATCGATGTGGGCCTCAGGGTCTGACAGACCGGACACCTTGTCACTGCTGTCATAACGCATCACCATCAGTCTGATAATTAACAAAACAATTAACTGGTTATTATCCATAATCAAAATAGATACAGTTGTACCTCCCTTGCTTTTACTATTGTACAGTCTGTACAAGTATAGTTTTGATCACTGACAACATTAAGTTTGAAACTGTAATCTTACCCTTTTACTTAAATGACAAGAAACCAGTAAATGCTGATTCAACTCTTTTTATTTAAATATTTTTATTAATAGGTATTTTGACTTGTCTACATGTCTTCATTATGTTTTACCTGTTGGGGTGTGACCTGGGGAGAAGGAACCTGAATTCCACCATTGACATGTCCCCATTAAGTTCTCTGTGCTGAAGACAGTTCATCTCATAAGCAATGTAAGCTCTCCTTATGTATACCTATATTATAAAATATTAAAGCACTAGTTAACATAATATAGAAAGTGCAATGAGAAGTAAATAGTTCTTTAAAGGTGGTTGGACCCTTTTCTAAGAGAGGTAACTCTCATTCAGATAAATGGTTCTTATTCCTTTACATGTTTGTCAAATTTAGGAATTCAAAGCAAATTTGGGAAGCATAATTTTTTATATTAGAAAACGTCATGAAAGTGAAATTCTGTTTTAGTGAACAGGGGCCCGTTTCACAAAGCCTACTTAGGACTAAGTTATATCTTAGGAAAGAACTTTTTCCTAAGTTCATTACTTATGCGTTTCACTAACCTCATCTTATCTTAGGATATTCCTAAGTTATGTCGTAACTTTAGGACAGGTAAATCGATGACTTAGGCAGGTAGGTTAAGGTTACAACCAAATATTCTACTTGTCTATATGATATGACGTCATAGTAAGCTATATGACGTGAAGTTTAGAGATAACAATTCCTTAAAATCAATATCTAAGATTGATTCGAGGTCGTAAAAATTAATTAAAACATGCAGAAGTATAATATAAACGTAATTTTGTCGGAGTTTAAAAGCATTTAGAATGAATATCATGTGTGATTCACGTGGGAATAAAGCTTATGAATGAGGTATGGTAATATACTTCAACAATTTCTTCTTAAAATTAAAGCAGGGAGGGTGTTTACTTGCTGATCAGCCTTTCCTATGTCGTTCGTAACATATAAGATGCAAAAGTTCAACACTACGCCGCACACTTTGAGACTTAATTTTTGTTTCTATCTAAAGTTCTTATTCTATTGTTTTTGAAAAGCGCTGCTAGAATCGTATGGTTTATGGGAATTAATGCATTTTTTCCGATGTTATAAACAAAATGTAAAAATTTTGGGAAGATTTCTTCAGAAAGTGTTGAATAATTATTTCTGTAATAGGACAGTAGGATTCTAGCAGCACTTTTCATGTTACAGAGATGTTTTTACATAATTATTATTACAAATTGAAATTACTTATCCCCGGGGTAGTGTCGAACTTTTCACTTTTTCATTAAGGCATATTTTCTAATTATAGACGTCACATGGTGCCGTCGTGGTGAAGTGCTTCATGTAGTATAAGTCCCATTGAAGTCTATAGAATGCATAATTATAACAAAAGTTTTATGCTTGACTTTACCGATTTATTAGTGTAACCTTATTATAAAAAAGGCTTGATTCGCCAAATTCTGGTTCAAGTGCTGCCTTAACATACCCGCGTAGGAAAAAACTTTTTTTCGGCTGCATATCCAAGGTTTCATATGGAGAGAAAGAATGTGTTTTGGGAGAGAAAATCCAATGGACTACTAGTATATGGATGATTGTGTTCTCGCAAGATTAAAAATGTTTTACTTTGCATGGAATTATTATAATTTCAATAAATGGCAAAAATTTGTCAAAATTAGTTCAAGATCTATAAAAATGTCCGTTCTCAAAACTGGAGCTGGAGAAATAGATGTACACATGCTGGAATAATTTCCCATCATTTGAAGAGCAAGCCTTTGTAAACAAAAAATAGCACATTATTTGATCCATACATGTATACATTATGTTTTTATCTACACGTACATGTATACAATTTTTTTTTATATATTACTAGTATTTTATTGTAATTGATATTAAATTCGGATTCGAAAAATGATATTTTAGATAAATGGAAACAATCATTTACATTCTATAAAAATACATGATTCTTGATGACCCACAACCAAGCTCCGGATATTTAGATGTTCCTCCCAAGAATGGTTGCATCTTATCTCTCCTCTAAGACGTAATTGTTGAGGGGACACAAGCAAAATGTAGTTTTGTTTTGTTTTTCTATAGTAATCTATACATCGGTAAAATTATTATTACCCATTTCTGTGAATGCTTAGTTCTACCAGCAAACTTCACAAAGTTAAAACATACTTCTGTCTTAGTCCTTTGAAAGTGGGGATAATTCCCAATCCTCCCGGCCTTCCCTTTTTGAAGCTAAAAATATGACATACTTGAGTTGTATAGATAGAGCGTAGAATTTATTCCATTAGTCTTTATCTAATGCACAACTTAAGAAATGACTTAGGAAAAATTTAAGATAAGATTGTTTTGTAAAACAGCTGTGGATGACAAATCTTAAGAACTTCCTAAGTTATAACTTAGGCATATCTTAAGTTATGTCTTACGACATATCTTTAAGAAACTTTCTTGAAACAGGCCCCAGAGGTGTAGAGAATGTTATATACTCAAGAAAGACTTTTCTATGAGTTCATGAAACTGTCATTATGATAATCAATTCCTGACACTGACTGCTTTGTTCTCACCTCTAAGGCAGCAGATCTGACCAGGCCGGGTGTTAGTGTGCCAGAAGAATTCCTGAAGGATGTCGTCTATGGCTGTCTCTGAATGGATGATTTTCTGAAAACATAAATCAATGGAAGTTACAATTTACATTTTATTGCATCATTTCCTGTGAACTCTCTCTTTTACTTTTGTCTTATTCTTGACATTTTAGGTTCTGCATACTAAAAAAATTGAAGTGCTGATATGGATACCTTGATGATAAATAATATATAGTAGCTTAATAGTTCTATAGAACATAAATTAATTGCTACAGACTTTAAAAATACCTGATTCTCTAATTTCTATCCCTTTTGTGGATTCAACCTTTTTTTAAAATTTTCATGAAATGTTATAAATCAAGAGAAATGTGTCACAAAGACAACAAAATCTAAACTAAGAACAAGAAATTTTCAAGAAACCAGAAGTCTCTGTCGAGACTGTAGCTCTACTGGTTTGTACTTAACATTTTTAAAGGAATTTCACATAAAATTCTAATTTTAGGCACAATGGCAACACCATTCATCGAAATTAAAAACCGATGCACTATTCTATGTATCTTAGCGTAGTCTACTTGTGTGCCAAGTTATATTGAAATCAGACCCAAAACTGTAGAAGGAGTAGCATTTTAAAGGAATTTTATAGAAAATTCTATTTTTAGTAACCATGGCAACACCGTTCATCAAAATCAAAAACTGATGCACTATTCTATGTATCTTAGTGTAGTCTACTTGTGTGCCAAGTTATATTAAAATCAGACAAAAACTGTAGAAGGAGTATCATTTTAAAGGAATTTCACAGAAAATTCTATTTTTAGTAACAATGGCAACACCTTTCATCGGAATTAAAAACTGATGCACTATTCTATGTATCTTAACGTAGTCTACTTGTGTGCCAAGTTATATTAAAATCAGACAAAAACTGTAGAAGGAGTAGCATTTTAAAGGAATTTCACAGAAAATTCTATTTTTAGTAACAATGGCAACACCTTTCATCAAATTAAAAACTGATGCACTATTCTATGTATCTTAACGTAGTCTACTTGTGTGCCAAATTATATTGAAATCAGACCAAAACTGTAGAAGGAGTAGCATTTTAAAGGAATTTCACAGAAAATTCTATTTTTAGTAACCATGGCAACACCGTTAATCGAAATTAAAAACCGATGCACCATTCTATGTATCTTAGTGTAGTCTACTTGTGTGCCAAGTTATATTAAAATCGGACCAAAACTGTAGAAGGAGTAGCGTTTTGAAGGAATTTCACAAAAAATTCTATTTTTAGTAACCATGGCAACACCCTTCATCGAAATTAAAAACCGATGCACTTTTCTATGTATCTTAGTGTAGTCTACCTGTGTGCCAAGTTATATTGAAATCAGGCCAAAACTGTAGGAGGAGTAGCGTTTTGAAAAATTGTTTACAGACAGACGGACAGACAGACAGATGGACGGACGCCGGACGCATTACTATCGCATAAGCTCTTCTGGTCTCTGACCAGTAGAGCTAAAAAACAAACAAAAAAAAAAATTTAACCTTGAAAACTTACGTCATACAAGAAATCCAATAAGCCTTAATTTCTCTTCTAAATAATATACAAGAACATTTTAACATTGAACAAGGAGACATATCTTAAATTTTACTTTCCAGTACTTTTTTTTCTGTTGAATGACAAGGACATTTAACTGATAAGATAAAGATCAAGAAAGATCTGTCACACCTGTAGATTTTCTGGATTGAACTCTGGTCCATACATATCAATGGCCGACAGAAAGATGGATTCCATCTCGTTATGTCGTAGTTCATAAGGTGAGGTGTGAGCTGCTATCAACACCTGAAAAAAATTCATAATCCAATCCAATTACAAATAATATACACATAAAAAAATTCAATGTATACAATCATGGATATCATATAGTATTTATTAGCAAAATATCCAATTTAAAAAAATTTGTGAATTGGGAAAAATTGCATAAAAATTTCATCATCTAAAAATATCTTGATCCACTCCTATGTTTTCAGAGATCTAATTGGCAGTGAGATTGATACACATATAAATGGAATATTTTGTATGATAATAAGTACAACGTTTATAAAGGCACTGTAATACCTGTCTAGCCCTGAGAGCTACTTTAGCGTTCTCTGCATTATTCAGTGTGGTGAGCTCGGTCAGTATGGAGGCCAGCTCATCTGCCAGACCCGCTTCTTTCTTGCACAGGTGGTCCTGTAAAAAATATATCATAACAATTGCAATTATTTCTAGAATTATAGATTTTTTTCTTAAATTCTGAAATACCCTATTTCCCTCTTCACTTTAAAGCTTTTATTTATTGTACCGCGTATTAACTATTTAATATTAAACTCAGGATTTAATGCTGAGTAAGCAGTATTTCAGCCATTTTTGGTGAGAAAATTATAAAGACTATGTATGAAAACAACCATACAATGTCATTTATTTATTATTACTAAAGGCAATCAATATCAAGCAAATGCTGCAGAAATTTGAAATGTCAGCCATTTTATTGAAGAAAAAAATGATTTCAAATTCGATGATTCTTACAATGAGCATGGTAATGACGCTGTTTTTTTTTTCTGTAAAGCCAAATGAGAGAAGATACTACCAGCCACTGCAGACATGTCCTTGGTCTTAGATATCAGCTGAGCTATACATTTGTCATAGTCACCTGTCAAAAAAATTATTTACCAGATAATTATAAGGATTTTTTTTAACAACCATGCTACAATATTTTGATTCACACAATAAGAATTATCATGGTAACTATACTAAAATGTAGGATAACTTCACTGATTCCAGTTATATTGTTTACTAGGTGGGGGAGGATCAGTGGCTAATAGACTTACCATGTTGAAATTGGACCTCTACCCTGACGTACTGTTTCAGTAAGTCCTGTGCCACACTCTTCAGTTTAAAGGCATGCATATCTTATCTGACTATTTCATTCACTAAATGAGAAAAAAAAATTCAGATAATTAATGTGCATTTACTGTACAATGAGTAAATCGATCCGTTATTATACAAATATGGACTCAATGTAGGTCAATATGCATTTATAATGACCCAGGATGACAGATATTGACCGAAGATACATGTGGTATATCGACCGAGGGCGCTAGCCCGAGGTCGATATACTTCATGTATCTGAGGTCAATATCTGACATCCTGGGTCATTATAAATGTATATTGACCGTGTATTGAGTCCATATTTATTATATTATATAAATAATAATTTCCCAAATTTAATAGTACAATGTACATATCTTCCTAATCTTTACAGAGATAGTATTAACCATAAATAAGTTGAATGTAAATGTTTCAGAATTCATTGAATATTATTCAGAGGAAATTGTTTCGATAATAAATTTTAACCCATATCATAATAATAACGCAAGATATCTATCTCAGAATAACACAGAGTACCCCCTCCCCCAGATTGAGAATCACTCTCGTTTACACTTGCAGAGGAAATGCATTGATAAATTATAAATACCTGTCTTCTAAGATAAGATACAATCTTACATGGCATGCTTGTTTACATTTTTTTAGTCTCAGACTCCGTAATCGCATAAACACCGTCAAATCTCTGCTCGCCGAGTGGAAAATTAAACTCAAGCATGAAATGATATGTGCTTAGTATTACTGTATTCCCGAAAAATATTCACAGATATCCTTGTAATTTTTTTTTGTATTATCAGCTTCATAGTTCTTCACTATATCTTTTAAATTTTCCTCACCTACAACTTGCGACCTTCCATGTTTGTCTAAAGCGAAAGTGAAAACGAGGCAGCTCGTGCGAGTCATTATTCGCTTTCAGCGGTCGTTATTAAAAAATAAGTACTTCGTGTTGACCAATCAGATTGCAGGATTTCACAAAGTTATATAATATATCTTTTTAATTTTTATAAGTGTGAAAAAAGTCGAAAGGGTGACCAGAAATCTTAAAACCTTG
>NW_026920937.1:0-17911 GCF_032062105.1 Saccostrea cuccullata | reverse complement strand
TTTTTTGACGAAATGCTATGAAATTTAAAATATAGGCATACTTTATGATGTACTACAATATGATATATAACAATTGTCATGTAAACACGCGCATGCACGTGCGCTGCAATCTGATTGGCTTAAACTTTAAACGGCTATAACTCCCTTGTTTTTCAACGAAACAGTATGGGATTTAAAACATAGACAAACATAATGGACTCCCACAAGGAGGTATGGTCGACATGCACATGCATGCACGTGCATGCACGTGTGCTTTGCTGTGATGCGCTAAAACAAAAATCGCAATATCTTTTTTGAATTTTTGACAAAATGCTTTAAAATTTTAAACATAATCATGCATTAGGATGTCCTACAATATGATATATAACAGTTGTCGTGAAAACATGCGCATACTCGTGCGCTGCAATCTGATTGGCTTAAACTTAAAATGGATATAACTTCCTCGTTTTTCAACCAAACAGGATGGGATTTAGAACATAGACAAACATAACAGACTCCTACAAGAAGATACAGTCGACATGCACATGCATGCACGTGCGTGCACGTGAAATGAGTTAAATTACAATATACTTCTTGGGAAAACATTGTTATAGTCTGAAAGGCATAGAGTTCGTCTTATTTAATGAAGCTTACAGGGAATAAGGCACCAAAAGGGAGTTGGGGAGCGTTTGGGGAACATCTGTAACGGTTCCCGTTACAATTAGCCCTAGTTATATTTCTTTTTTATTCCCCTGTAAACAAAGTTTCGGGGTATATATTTTTTGCCTTGTCGGTTCATCTGTTTCTCTTTCTGTCTCTCTGTCCGTCTACCCGTCTGTAAGTCTATTTGTCTGCTTGTTCGCAAAAACTTTATACTTGCATATAACTTTTGAAAAGGTAGGATTTGGCTATGGTTTACATATTTCAAAAAAATGGAACTCTTGACTTTGACCTTGGAAATTGATCTATTAGAATCAAACTACCACACTTAACCTTGGCCATATCTTTTGAACAATTTGATCTAGGGTTTTCATACTTCATAAGTGTATTCATTGAAACATGACCATTTAGAGGGAATAAAAAAAATATTCGCCCTTTTGACCTTGACCTTAGATTTGACCCACTTTTTATAATCTTTACCCTTGGTCATACATTTTGAACAGTTAAAACTAGGACTTTTATATTTCACAGGTTTATTCCTTGTTACAAGACTGTTTTCGTTTGGTACCAACACTTTTGAGCTTAATCTTTAGAGTTTGACATGCATTTGAGAAATTTTAACCCTCGCTATAAGCTACCAGATGGAGGCATCAGTGTTTCAAAAACACATCGTATTATGATGACAGTGCACTATTAAATTTTGATAATATATATTGACTTTTATGTGTCCATAAACAAAGTATTGGGGTTACATGTATATAGTTTTATTCTGTCCGTCCTCTGTCTGTCTGTCTATCTATTAATCTGTTTGTATGCAAAACTTTTAACGTTTCCCATATCTTATGAGTGGATTGGAATATTTCATTCATATTTCACAGGTGACAAGACCATCTTTCAGTATCACCAATTTGACCTTTTGACCTTAGAATAAGACCTAATTTTACCAAAAATACCGGTTAATCAACAATCAAACAAAACATTATTACACATTAATCTTGGCCATATTTTTTCAACAGTTGGATTTAGGTTATTTTGTCCCATACTCGGCACTCAGGGCCATTGAGCATAGAGGGATCTTTTTCTCGCCAGTACCTGGCCACTGCGACACGGGACCACGGTTTATACAGTCTCATCTGAAGGACTGGTCTCGAACTCTTGACGTAAGGATTATCTCCTTCATTCGCGACTCTAGAAGCAGGTGCTCTAACCACTGCACCATGCTGGTGACTCAAATGTGTATATTTATTGTGTCTTTTTGACAAGACTTTTCAATGTGATTAAATATTTCTGACTTTTTGGCCTTGACCTTAGAGTTTGTTCCACTTAAAAAAAAAAAAACCTTAACCTTGGTCGTACGTAACTTTAAAAAAAAAAGAACTAGGGATTTCATATTTCACAGTGTACTTCCTCAAAACTACGCCTTTTGACCTTGACCTTTCGAATTTGACTCGCAATCCAGAAAATTCAACTCTCGCAATAAGCTGTCATAAGGGGGCATCAGTGTTTCACAAACGCATCTTAATTATGTATCTATATGTGTAAGTAAAGCTTATGAGTTTCGCTAATTTATGAAAATGAATTATCTACTTTATGTTTTCTCTCATTTTTTTTCTTAACCACAATCGTAATGAAAAAAACAAGAATTGAGTAAGTACTGTTACAAAGCCAAAAACTATATGAAAAAACTATTTTTCCCGATGACAGCATATTACAAAAACCAAGAACTAGATTTACATCGTAGAAAAGTATGTAATACCGAATAAAGAAATATCTTTTCGACCATCGTAGTCGGAACAACCATTCATAGCAAAAGAAAAGGTTGGAAAATGCACCAAATGTTAAACTTATAATAGCGAGTGATTCAAAAGTTTTGTCATTTATGTTAATCTTTTTGAAACATAAATAAGAAAAGCCCAAAAGAAGCAGAAGGTACACTCCAATGAAATAAGCAAGCGACTTCAGACCAAACTCTCCTGCAAACATTGCATAAATTATGCATCTTGGAATATATTCAAATGATTTTCCAAGGAAAACTACAGCTAAATTTAAATACCAAAGAAACGTGTTTTCCTTTTCGTAATTTTCAAAGTAATTTGCTTCGTTTACTCTCGAACTTTTTTCCTTTCTTAATATATCATCAAACACTTTTCTGACATCTTCTTCTCTGTCTAAGGTTGTTGTAACGGATGTAATAGATGCAGACACTGCAATAACGGAGACTATCATTGTCCAGATCTCTGTTCTTCCAATACCTATATGAAAAAAAAACCCACACCTAAGTGTTATCGTCTCCAATCACAGCTTTTGAAAGAAAAGTAGACCTGCATTGTAATTATACTGTCGAACATTACTTTGATATTGTTTTTTTTTCTTTTATATTTTTAATATAGATTGACTTACCTTTGTAGAAAACTCGGTTTTCCAATAGAAATATGTCACCTACAAAAATCAGTTGTGGAAGTCCTTCGATACAAACCTCAGCTAGCTGTAACATGGTAAGAGCATGGAGATACCATCGTTGATACCATGACTGCTCTCCGAAGACAACCATCCAACCGTATCTGGAGAAGTGAATTGGAATTTAAAATCAATGCATATATTTTCCTGAAGTTTTAAACTGAGAAACACTGAACCTCATATAACAAGGGTAACACTATAAGCGAAACATCCCATCGCCGCGGGAAAACACCTGTAATGGCAATGACTCAATATGACAGAAAAAAATCTCAAAATCTCAAAAATCAAGTTTCCCGAATTTATCAGGTTGATTACGCGAAAGTGAAAATTGTCAAGTCGAACATAAAATTCCAGGGTTTGAAAGTATAGTAAAGATCCGATACTTAAGGACAGATGATACAAAAAAATGGATGCCTGGATTGGTATATATTTTTTGACCCAATTTCATTAAAAATGATGCAAATTATAAATTTTTAAAAATATAAAGAAATTGTAAACCTTCTATGATGTTTATAATTCTTCTGCCTGAAACCAGCCCCATTCATCTATACATATAATATATTTTTCATTTCAAATTACATTTTAGTGAAAAGTTGAATAAAAAAAATAAAATCTATGCGGTGAAAATTATTCATATTTCTCATTAAAGCATTACTCAAGTTGTTATTTTCATTTCTTTGGTAAAAGTTTAATTGCATCATCTGTCCTTAAAGATATGTTTCACCGATTAATTTTCAAATAAAAATGATTATTACATTTTTATCGGTGAAATACTGTAATTTATTCATTGAATAAAAATAATATCCTGTCACAGTTGGAAAGGATATCGAACTGATATCCTGTCACAGTGTGACAGATATCAAAAGTGCGGTAAATCTCTCGATTTTCCTTCCCATAACGGAGAGTGTAGTGAAAATAATCTTCCTTGACATGATGTAAGATAGAGAAAAAGAAATAAATCATTCTGACATTGAATTTAACTTTAAAAATTACCCCAAACATGTTGATAAATCCATGTTTACAATATTCTCACCTCACTTAGCTATATGACGTCTCAACCTCTCAATTATGACGTCATGTAGCCTATGACTGTATTATAAACAGGTAAATGCAAAGAAAAAATCAAAAAAAACTTTTTAAAAAAGTAATGAACAGAAAATTCAATGTTTTTTAGTTGAATGTGGAATTTATTTCACTCGTGAAAATATCAAAAAATATCAAAAAATCCTGTCCAACTCGAGAAAAAAATTCCATATTCAACTACAAAACATTGAATATCCTCTATTTCTTCCTTTAACAATGTCATATAAGTATGAGGAACCTGAATATTGATAGTCCAACGGTTCTCTTTAAATCTTGCTCACAAGCTGTAACGGAAACAATGCCACACACACATATACATCTACACACAGTAGCGATGCTCTATCCCCTTTGCAACTAGATAGGATAATAACTGCAAATGTTTGAAACATTCTGGAAATCGTATAAAACTTTTCTGGAGTCCCTCTGTCTAACATAATACTTCAGCACACGTAAGCAACAATTATTACTGCTCATATGATTTAAACTAGAAAGACTGACATCAGAAATATAGAAAGAGGATATAGAATAAGGATATTTATATAAATAAATCTGTTGACACAGACATAGTAATACAATTACCTGTGTACTCCTTCTCTCTCTCCAACCCCCCCCCGCACCCCCCCCCCCCACACACACACACCCTCTCACGCTCGTGCATTCAATTAGAAAACTTACATTAAAACTTTGGCAACAGGAGACACAACCACAAGCAAAAGTCCAGATAAGCAGGAGAGTTCTTTATGTATTTTTGCTATGTAAATAAGGAAAGGTATAGAAAAAAGCACTGAGATCAAACCCGGGGCAAGATTTAAAATACAATTTCGAAATTCTTTTCTTTTAAAATATTCCTGAGATAGAATCATGTCCATGCACCAGTCATACAGAAACATAGACATTAGAAAAAACTTGAAAACTCGCAAGAAAGGTGGACCAAATTTTTTCAAAAATTTTCTTCCAATGGAAAGAATTTGTTGATATACAGAGTTCGTTTGGGTATTACGTTGACGTCTTGAGGTTTGTTCCCTGTTCTGTATTCCATCAGAATGCTCCGATATTTGGATTCTCTGCATTGTTTGTGTTAGTTGCCGCGGGTTCTGATATTGAGAAGTTAAGCTATGCTGTATTACAGTATGAGATGACATATGTACGGTACCAGCATTGTAAGTCGTTGTTAGAGAGTTATTTATATACAAAGCACCAGGGACTTCGATAGCTGTGAAAGATGATGTAGTATTTGGGGCATTTATCTGCGCTCTAGTATGACTGATATTATTCGTAGAAATTTCGACTACTTCAACAGGTCTTTCGTCCCCGTCCGGCGCGATAGATTGACCCGATACATTGAAACAGGGATTAGTTCGATTTTTACGGACAACTCCAATATCCTTTTCTAGCCAAATTTTTAGTCTCTCTCGAAAACATTTTAGAATGCCACATATAATTGCAGCAAGCAAAACGGATATAAATCCAAATACAACCTTGCATGTCATTGAATCTAAAAAAGAAAGACATAAATTTAGATTTGGTATTGAAGAAACACAAATGATGAAATTAAAAAGAAATTAAAGAATTCTATATACCGGTAGTCTATATTTCCCTCTTTTGAAGGAAATATAAAAATAATGTTAGATTCAAATCTTCCCTTTTTTAAGAGAGAAAAAAATACATTGAATAAAAACATCTTCATATACATGTATATACTTACCTGAGTTACAAACGTCTGTCATTGCTTGAAATAAAATGGAGAAATACCTAGGTTATGATTAGAACAGGAAGGCTTTAAAGGTGTACATCCTCTGAGTTATTGTTCGTCTTTTAAATTTATCCTAACGGCATAGCACTTTATGCATTTACTTACCTCTAATTTGTTAAATTCTTCAGAAAAAGAAATACCATTACATGCAGACCTTTAAAGCTTGTTGAAAATGTATGCAGACAAACATTGGTACCAGCAATAAGCAAATATTGCAGTTTAAAAAATCAATTTATTGAAGTGGAGTTTGATTAACTTTTACATTTCTAAAGCAAACAGCTTTGAAACTTTGAAGAAGAATTATGCAATACAATACATCTGAGAGACAGGAAACTACAGCGACATATATCCAGCATGAATACGCTTATATAGATTTTAAATACATTGAAAAAATGCCCTAATCAATATGATCGGTAAATAGAATATACATGTAAGTTGAGTTAAAAAAATAAGATGTCTTGTCATTGGATACATATCATTTTGCGGTGTTTAAATCATTTTTTAAAAACTTTCTGTTCAATCTTTTTTTTTACGATTAATATGGTTTACATATACACTCTGTGCCGTATATACTCGCCTATAAGTCGATTTTACCATTGACCTGCCTTATAAGTCGGTACATTTTTTTGCAAAAATCGGGTGACAATTTCAAGTTAATCGATTGATGTTTTAAGCTGGTTTCAATTTTTATAAGCAAATAAGTTATGGTCCCTTAAGGTTAAAAAAAAAATATTAAAATATGTAAATACTTGTATTTTATGTTAATTAAGGAATGAAACTTATTTTAACTTTTGTTATACGATATAGCATAACTTGGGACAGTTTACGCTTTATAAACCGCGAACCGGTGTAAGACACAAGAATGACCCCCATCGAATATTGACCGGGGGTCATTTTTCAACAATAAAAAATGACCCCCTACCCGTAGAAAAAAATCATTTTTTGTAGAAAAAGTGTCATAGGGGTCATTATTTTATATGTTATTCCTATAAAAAAATGACCCCCATTGAAAAATGACCCTCTTTAAAGTGAAAAGAGATTCTGTCAGTAATAATATTTCTTTTTAATTTCCTCCTTTTAGTGTTTGCTTAAAGAATTATATTCCACTTGTTTTTAGAAATCAAACCATGCAACAGTCAGGTTTCAATACTCTTTAAGAGAAAAATGAATTTTTCCTTCATTTCAACTTTTAGCTTGTAAAAGTTTGGCAAATCCTTTTTGACAAAGACAGAGGAGGACGTTTTTAACACCCCCCACCCCCTCCTCCAAACAAATACGTTAAATCAACAACAACAAAAAATAAAATAAATGAAAAGCAAAATTATAAATAAAACTCTATACCTTTCAATAATACTGAAAGAGGCTTTAGATAAAATATTGAAATGAAGTTAAGCCTTCACACAAGTTCTATTATATCATAATTTACTTCGCCATGAATAAAGCATACTTTAAATGTTGGTGGGGGTATACTTGAAAGTATTGTGGCAAAGTAACAGTTGAAAATTAGTAGAATAGTCGATTACTTTAAGCTTATTTTTAGTCCCTCCTTATGGAAAATAAAGGTAGGGTAGTTTTATTTGTTGCTTTTGTTGATGATCGACTTCCTCCTAAATAAGTAAGGGGGTGGCCTGGGTATAACACCTAAAAACATGCTCTGTAAAGCTATAGGCTAGTGTAAAATACACATTCTAATGCAAAAACTATACATGTAGACATAACCTTTTGATCTAGCCACAGGAGTCATGATTTTTTATCGTCAAAAAAATATAACAAAAATAAAAAAAAAACATGTTTTTTTTTTAGTTAAGGGTAGAAAATTTTTTCAGGATTTTTTTTTTTTTTTTGGTTTGACGATAAAAACTTCAGACTCGTGTGATTTAACACACAGTATTCATTACATTTCTTAATTCTTCTTTTACTCTACCCTTTTACCCAGTTCTGAGTATATTTTTCAGAGAATTTAATATGAAAATCAGAACAAACATTTTCATTCTTGTAACTTCTTTTTTACTGTTTCATAAAATGAAATGTTTATCGAAGACCATTTCTTTTTATGTCCCTGTAATCGAAGATTCGAGGCTATATAGTTTTATCGTGTCCGTCTGTTTGTCTGTCTGTCTATCTGGCGGTCTGTTTCTCCGCAAAAACTTTAAGCTTGACCATAACTTTTCATTTATTGTAGCTATGCTTTTCATATTCAATATGTGTATATTACTTGTGACAAGACCTTATTTTGGGTACCACCAAATTTGACCTTTTGACTTTTACCTTGGAGTTTGTCCCATTTTACAAAAAAATGCCATTTTTTAAATTTACTTTGGCTATAAATTTTTAAACGTAGATACTAGTACTCTTATACTTCACAAATGTAATCCTTGTTACATAAAACCTTTTGTAAGAAACCATCAACTTTGACCCTTTGACCTTTGAGTTTGACCTACTTTTCAAACACTTATCCTTAGCCATTAATTTTGAACAAGTGGTGCTAGGGCTTTCCTATTTTGCAATTGTATTTCTAGTGAGAAGGCCCTACTTTGGGTACCATTATATTTAAATTGCATTTAAGAAAAGTTTAATCTTCGCTATGCTGCCATACAGGGGCTAAGCTGTCTCACAAACACATCTTTTTATATATAAGAGTAGTTGCGGATAACAGATGGATACCCCAAAACGTAACAGACGGACGGACGGACGTCTTGATCACTATATAGTATGTACCCTCCCGCTTTTCAAGCGGAGGATATAATAATATGTGATACTGCTGATTTTTTCTGTCAGTACGATGATTTCCACCATCGAAACAATGTTTACCTAACCCTTTAGTCTCGATAAATCTTTACACTTTTAGATTCTGAATCATTGCATTGACCTTAATTACGGTAAAATATAGCTATAATCGTATGTTATGAGATCAACATATCATCAATTTATTCCAAATAAGCTCAGGTGAGCATTTTGGCCAATATGCTTCTTTATCTAATTTTTTTTTTTGGCCCCCCAAAAGTTTTAGCTTTAATCCACAGGGAGTCATTTTTCTAAGGGGGTAATTTTTCTTCACGTGGGTTCTGCAAATTTTTAGGGTGGTGACACTTTTTCTACGGGCAAAAGGGTCATTTTTCTACGTCGAATAATGACCGGGGGTCATTTTTCGCTGTCGAAAAATGACCCCCGGTCATTATTCGATGAGGGTCATTATTCGTCTTTACACCGGAAAAATGTTTCAAACAGAGCATATTTTAAAAGTAACGTCAAGCGGAGTAATACGCTTTTTGACATAATTCATTGTGACATAGGCAAGTTATGTTATACAAAATTCATGAAAAAAAAAAATTACCGATCAAATGACGTGTTACAACTAAAATTAAACTTTTAATATTTATAATCTAAGAATGCATAAATCATCATATATTAATATTTCTTCGATCATTATCGGCAATTTCAGCGTCCAGATAAATACCAATCTCTTTATGACTCGCCTGGAAGTCGGACATAGAGTTTCAGACCAAAATTACATGTAACTACCAAAAAAAGGTGAAAGATGTTTTTAATAGCCTTACTCTTTGTATATTCTTACAATGCCGCTAAGCATGCGCCTCACGCTGTTAACGAATTCGAAAAATAAATATAATTGTTTATTTAAAAAATCCATTCTGAATATAAAGTTTGAGGGAAAGTGAATTTTTCTTACAATTATTTTTTCATAAGAAAAACACCCACAAAATTTTGACAATAAAAAATCCAACCAAGGAACTTTCAAGATAGTAGTAACATATATTTACTCAAAATACTGTGAATAAAACAATTATACGAGTTGGACGACATCGATGTAAATCTTCGTTAAATACTACTTTCAAGAAAAATAAGAAAATCATCAAGTGTAGAAATATTTGTTATATTGATATGTGGAGTTTATTCATTCCATTCGATTTCATCGAAATCAATTTACGTCATTTAAAAATCAATATAATAGGTAGCCCCGTGACACAATTAACAACACTAGAACGTCAAAAATATAGGGTCATCAGGTTTTCAAAATATTATATAACTATACATTTCACACCATGGCCCATAAAACGCTCAATAAAACGGGTCTCAATCAACTGAAATTAATTTAGCTAAAATTGTTTAAGTTGCATATTTTTGTTTGTCAATGTTTTTTTTTACCGCTAAAGTTAAGTTTACATTCACAAAATCAGCCATCATAAAAGCTCCTTCTTCTATAATCGTATGTCGCCCCGAACAAAGTCGGGGACGACATATTGCGATTGTACGCATGTTTTTGTTGTCCTGGCTGTTTCTCAGAGGTGGTTGAGACAATATTCCTGAAACTTTCCTCAAAGGATGCTCCCTGGTTGTAGTTGTGCTGTGTAGTCATTCAGTTTCAAAATGGATACCGTTGCCTTGGAAACATGCAAAAACCGACAAATTTTGTCCGCAGATGTTCTTTCTGGTCCCTTCAACATTCGTCATGAAACTATTTTTATTTTAGTGATTATTAGTAATTGTAGCTGTGGGAATCGCATTTAAAATTTTCAAATAATCGATTATTGCCCTGGAAACCAGGAGAAAGAGGAAAATATTAAACTCTGATTTTAAATTCAAAGTCCTGAAAGGACTGATACGAATTGATGGTTGTCTAAGCTTAGCTAATCGGTTTTTGTTTTGGTGATACAAAAATGAAAATCTTGTCCAATTCGGGGCGAATACGTTATTGCTTGCAATAGCACACTTTCTAGTTACTTTTTTTTTCTTTGTCAGAAAAAAATGATGATTTCACTGATCCCCAGTCGTTTGTTTACTATTATTTTTATTATGTTATGACATTCATTTTCTAAAAGAATTAAATACTCAAAACTCAGAAGTATGTTTTATTTCAAATAAAACATCAATGGGAAGCAAATTGTTGGTCAGAAATTATTTGTATCATAAATATGAAATTGATTATATGATCAATGTCTACATGTAGCAGATCTAGAATAAAAACAAATTGCAGATATGAAAAATAGAGTACTTTTTTGATGTTTGATTCAACTTAACTGTTACTGTGTTTCCTTCTAATTGTCGGAGAGTCAATGAGATATGTTAAGCTAAATACCATGCAAGAGCCTTTTATATCTATGCACATATCTTAATTTTTTTTTACTGCATTCAAAAGGTAAAACAGCGTGAGAAAATATTGCCACAGGATGTTTCTGTGTCAAATTTCTCTCCGCGTTAGACTAATAACACAATACAGTAAAACTCGTTTAGTACGAACACGGATATAGCGAATTCAAGGATATAGCGAAGTTTTTCTAGGTCCCCGGCAAAATTCTTTACAAATCCTTGTAAAAGTTTACGGTTATAACGAACTCTGATATAACGAATTTACGGATATAGCGAACTGATTTTGGGTCCCGTTGAAATTAAATATAATGAAATTTACATCTTTTATAGCAAACTTTCAAAGATCTCAAAATTTGATGAATTGAACTGAATTTATTTTTCTCTCAGCATGTGTATATAAAATTCAATTCCAATAAAACCTTAGTTATCGAAGGTATGTTTTGTAATATTTGCTTCCCTAACATATTTGGTGGTAATACTTAAAGGAAAACATGCATAATGCGAATTCGCTTCATATGGGTTTACGAATTCGTTATATGGATATAACGAATTACGGATATAGCGAATTAAATTCACAGGTCCCTAGGACTTCGCTATAACCGAGTTTTACTGAAAAAAAGAATGAATTTCCATAAGTATATGAAGCAGAGCCTTTTTACTGTGACGAATTATTAAAAATACATGTATCTATGCCTCCTCCTTCCTTTACTCCCACACACCATAAACACCATATATGTATGTATGTTGAAAATGTATTTTATTGATTAAATAAATCATCATAATCCATCTAAATATGTGATAGGAACAAGTAAAATTATCTACCAAAAAAATTCAGAGGACTGCATGCAAATATAGAGTTCTAAGTTTGAGATAAGCAAATACAAAGAACCGACAAAGGTAATCAAGTACTTCAAAACAAAAACATTCACAAGTGTACTTGTTTTCGCCATAGAATGGTCATACATAAAAAATACCAGTCAGACAGACAGACAGACAAGTAAATATACGAGTACACATATGAAATATCCATTGCGTTCATTCATGCCAGTTGAGAAAAAGAGTTTTACTAGGTAATATGAAAGGGACCAAAAAATCAAATCTTATCAATAATTCAAAAAATTGGCAAAGGAGTGGCCCATCAGGGGAGGCGGGGGGGGGGGACCTTTTACATATTTTTTTTCTTTGATGCAAGGCTTCATCTATCCGGATGTTTAAAAAAAAGGAAATGCTATCATTCAGCCATTCAAAACTAAGTATTGTTAAGGGGTAACATACGTATGGAATTCCATTTATGTACGACAGCCAACTGCTACTGCCAACTAAACTAGGGTAAAAAGAAACACCGAAAGATATTACTAAATATTTCACACTTGGCAAAAGTTGTATGTTAACATAACTTTCCGTAATGTTTCTAGTATAAATACCGACAAATATTAAAATCCAAGACCATTCTAAAGTTGAGTACTATTTCAGATAGAATAAAACTTAACAAAAGGATGTCAAGCTGTTTCACAGGGGAAGATGTTTTGAAGATAAATTTTCAATTTTCCGTTAATTTTTACATTGACTCAAAATTTACTCTATGTTTTATATACACAGATCTACGAATTAAAAAAAGGGGGAAGTGGGGGTCCAGACCATCTTTTGGAATATGTTCAGTTATTCATTGCATAAACTAAACCACTAAAGTGACCTTGGGTCCTCCCTCTGCTAGAAAACGCAAATCCGTAAGTTGGTATGAAAAGTCATAAATATGAAGATAAGAATATGGAGATAACGAATAGTATTCAATTTCAAAGTCCATTAAACAATACAAAATAGGAACAGAGCAAACATTAGAGGTGGGATCAGGTCCATGGGGGAGTGAGCATCCCCTGCTGACCCGCCGTGTGCTCCTTGTCATGAGCAGGAAGTAACGGAAAAATCCGTCGTCAATTCAGTGTATAAAAACTGGACTACCAATAAGTATGAAAAACGTCAGTCAGCTTTGGACTTTATGATAAATTGCTGAAAATGTCATTGTATCGACCATAGAACATGCGAAATAATGACTTTAAACGAGACTGCAGATATTCTTGTTTCATCAACTTGTTTGTAAATAATTTATCTCGTTTTGGAAATTGTTCATACGTAAAGCATGCTCTTGCGTGTCGAATCAACTTAGATATTTATATGCATGCAGGTGATGAAGGTATATTGGTGCATAAGTAAGGGAAGTTGACGATAGAAAAGTTAAAGTCATCACGTTTATCATAAAGCTTGGTTGTTAAATTGCCATTAACGTCTTTTTCAAGTGAAATATCCAATTATAAAACAGATGTATCAGTCTCTGTGGTATTTTTTTTTATTCTCAATCTCACCAGGATATATCGCATCGACGTAGGAATGGAAAATACTATTGTTAATTGACAATACATCGTCGATATATCTAAATGTCGAGTTGAAGGCCACTGCAAGTGTTTTCTTCCTTTCACGCATAATATTTTGCATAAATTCTGCTCCATATGAATATAAAAATAGGTCTGGTATTAGATTGATGAAGCATAGAAAATTAAACACTCCACCCCGTTGAAATAATTTTTCACGTTTTTGGGAAGCAGTTTACTTTTGTTATGTCAAGAAATTTTTGTCTTGGATTTTTTTACTGGGGTTGACCCCTACTGGAAAAATATCTATTATCTTTACCTATTTTTTTTTTTTTTTTTTTTTTAGAAAATTCACATAAATATAAACATTATATAAAAATTTATGCAAATATGCGTAACAGTAAGCAGTGAACAGTTGGCAGTGAGCAGTTGGCAGTCAGCAGTGAACAGTGGGTAGTTAGCATGTCGTATATGAAATTCCACACAAATGGGCATTAATTTTGTTCAGACTATTGAGGCTCCATCTGGGTAACACAATTGAATGAGTCAAGTTGTCGGCATAAATCTTTTTCTTTTTAACATAAATTGCATTTATGTCCTCTCCACACACCATAAACACCATGATATTTTAATGTTATAAATGTATTTTATTGATCAAATAAATCTTGATCAACCGTCTTAACATGTTCCAAATACTTGCTTTAAATTTACTCTCTCTCTCTCTCTCTCTCTCTCTCTCTCTCTAAATTATAAAAATAAGCATTTGTTCGTATTTCTTATTTTTAAAAAATGACATTAATAAAGTATATCAAGAACCCTTATGTTGCACGCATTTTATAATCAATCATCCGTATATTTAAATACACTGTATATTTTTTCAGCAACAACATATGTTGTAGATGAGATAAATTAAAACGCATTTTTTAGTATTAGTATGTTTCCTTTAAATGAAATAAAGAGTATAATAATTGTCTTTCCAAAGTTGGTTGTGTGCTGAAGACATTTGCATACTTAATTGAATTACATGTATTGTTAAAGATATATAGTTTCCAAATTTCATTCTGTTTTGGAAAGCAGAGGTTACGAGCTTCCTTTGATACGTTCTATACGCTCAAGAATTATTTTATACGCTCTATACAATCTGGATTTAAGCTGAATTCTTTCAAAAGCCCGTAACCAAATAGTTTGTTCAGCAGAATTTATCATCAAAATAACCAACAACAGATGTAAAGTTCTATGAAATAAGGCCGACCAAATGTTATCAAAAAAGTACGTCTTCAAACCTTCGTAAAAATTGAAAGGAAAGTTGATGAGGATTTTGCCGATACCCAATGGCATATAACAAGTAGCAAGCAAAATGTCGTATAGTTCAAAAATAACTATTTCAGCAATTAATCTGTAGATACTTTTGACTGGCATCAAGATGGTTATCAACACAATGTACAAGATTTCCCATATAATAAGAAGTATATCACGGCATGGAGGGTACACCACGGACTGCACAATCTGCTGGACTTGGAATGTCGACAAGAATGAAGACAATGATGAGGAAAAATACGTACATTTTATTTCTCTCGGCGTAGTTTGGTGCGTCTTTTGTAATTCCTGCTAAAAATATAAAAAATTGTAACTTTTATTCAGAAATAATAATGTACTTTTGCAGATTTCAAGTATTTTATTATTGCATTTAACAATAAGATATATATGTCAAAAGAGTTTCCTTTCGTTTAATTATGATTTATTTCCACGAAAAGAATTGACATTTCTTAAATTTAACTGTTGATTATACGTGTATTCTTATTAAATTCAAATACAGAGATATTTAAGCAAAAAAAAGGAGAAAAAAATAGTAATCGATATGTTTTTGCATGTAGACTTTATTGTTTGTTCAGAGACTTGAACCTTGGAAATGCAAAAAATAAGAATTTTGATGACTGTAATTTGCTATGAATAAACATGGAAATCGAAATATGTTTGCACAAAATTTGAGGTATTTTCTTTCAAATTCCCTTTTATAAGCATTAAACATTAAGTAATTAACCTGTAGCAGTCGAAGGCACCTGATGGACACGGTTATATGATTTGATGTGCTCTCGACATAAAGGACTGGTACGATTTCTCCAGGCAGAAATGCAGCTGAGGCAATAGATATGTCTACATGGATTGCAGAAGTAGGGGTTTTTAATTCTCTCAAAGCAAACTGGGCAAATGTCCATTTTCCAAACGTTGGATCTTTGGAAAATAGCTACAGAACAGTACGTATGAATAATGAATAATAATACATGTATAGACATGTTATACAGTCATGTACTTATATGGCGTAAAACGTGAATGGAAAAATAATCGCATATAATTCAATTCATGTGAAAGATCGCAATATCAATCTTCCGCATACATTGCTGTTCTATATAGAAGGACTCTGGCCATTTACTTTTTTCTACAGTCTTTTGAAATTTTGATTATAAATTGCTGAAAAAGATCAGGAGGTAACAAATATAAATCCATGCTACAAAAGAAATTCACTGTATCTAATGTCGTTTTGTTGTTCTCGATAAGCTTTTTAGGATCCTTTATATATATTAACCTTCAGAACAACACTTTTTCACTTAAAAAGAAATAGTTCAATAAGTCAATAAAATATAGCATTATTTTCGTTAAACCAGTAAAATGTGAAGAACTCGTAAGTTGGCAACAAATTCGAATACATAAATTCAATTCGTTTGTAATGTTATATCACTGAAATGATTTGAAAAGCGCCCATGACAAAGGTAAAACATATTGGGTAGTCAGAAGAACTTGATTTAATGAGTAATTCCTTTCTTGATGAATGTATGCATGTCTGGTACATGTATTACGGTGACACATTTTCCATAATATTTAGTTAACAATTTTGCGGGATCAAGGATGTTTTTTCAAATTAAAAGTGAGCAATGTCTATCTGCTTCTCCCTATTAGAAACGCTGAAAATACCTGTGAACTAGGCAAATTAAGAATATTTGAAATATCTTATTTATAAATAATTTAGAATCCAACTTTTTTCTATCGTAAAATTCCCATTTTTAGCTATATACGAGGGGCATTTCAAAAGTTCTGGCAACTGTTTGATAAAAATTTAACCATTTTACGGAAAGTATTGCGTTTGATATCATTGGAAAGATCATAAAAATATACAAATATTGTGACGTCACTTTGTAATTTTTATGACGCAATGAAAATGACGTCAGAGTATAGAATGTTTAGCATACTGAAATGTCGCGTTTTTATCCACATGCGAGGATCGTAAAAGTGCTGCCAAAGGCTTATTTAGAAAAATATTTTTTAGGAATTTTTAATATGCAAAGGAGAAGAGTAGGACTATGATACTATTTATCAGCAATTATTTATTGTATGGTTTGTTTACGAGCACTGTTTATGTCGGCTTATGCTATCGTCGACATTCAGGCAAGATTTTTATTTACATGATACGGCTGGATATTCGGTCTTTTATATTGCTCTCCGATCCATTGCTTGAAATAAAACATGTCCTGTATTAAACTAAAGTATATTAATGCAGTTTTCATCCAATTTATTTTGTGTAATATGACTCTTACCGTTTACGAAAAAAATGTACTAAATCTTGCCCCTGACTTGATTCTGTGCGTATTTTTTTTTCATATTAATTCAACTTCGGCGCCCCAAAACTCACTACTGCTTTTGACTTTTGAATCCAAAATATGAATGTAAGTTACACAGACATGTAAAATCTTACTTATTTTTCCAGGCATTAAAATTTGCGAATATGTGGAGGTACAGTATGGCTACAACTGCACAGCCGCCATTTCGGATTTTACGAGAAAATATAGGGCATACTAAACTTAACTTCTCTTGAGGCTTCATCGATCCCACAAATCTGGTTAAAACACCTGACAAATTTATACCATCAACTTTTGTAACACGATCGTCTATATCTCTTTGATTGTCAACTTTGTCTTTTTCTCAAAGTTAGGTCTTTTTGACGCAATATTCTGAGCAAGATTCGACAAAAACATGCTAAGTTTGACACTCGCTAAAACCATTTCAGAACAAAACGATCTCTGAAATAGAACACCATATGATAGATTGTAGTCTATGTAAACGTCCACCAACTTGCATTTGCTTCCGTTGGCTTGCGTCCGAGTAATGAGCAAAAGTTGTCTTGAAAATTTTAATTTGATCAAATTGCTCTTTTGTTACGTCATTTTTTTATAGTCAGTATGCTAAACATTCAATATTGTGAGGTCATTTTCGGAGTTATTACGTCATTTAATTATAAAGTGACGTCACAATATGTGCATATTTTTATTATGTTTCCAATGATATCAAACTCAATATTTTTCGCAAAACGGTTAACTTTTTATTAAACAGTTGCCAGAACTTTTGAAATGCCCCTCGTAGATTTGTCAACAGCGTAAATATGATTATATTTATGATTTATATGGTTTATATCTCCCAATAGGTTCGATATATGAAAGAGCAGTGACAACGTACA
>NW_026920936.1:0-18178 GCF_032062105.1 Saccostrea cuccullata | reverse complement strand
TGCAAAAAAGTTAAACGTCCCGGTATCTCCATAGTATAAGTACTAAATTTTATTTCTAATCATATAAAAAAATCAGTATATATTGGAAAATGTATTCTCTATTGAGAAATAACTATTTTTAGTCCTAGCTATATCTAGGCGTGCTAAGATTGCGTTAAATTTGAAAATTTCATATCAACTTCACAGACAATCAAAGAACTTTTAAAAGATTCATGTAAAATGTGAAGAATACGAGTTATTCATCCAAAAAAAAAGTTTAGATTGGCCTCAGCACACAAAAATGTGAAGAGAGCATAAAACACGGCCGACCTCGGAAATTCCAGAGGTTGGATCAGATGCCTCGAAGAAGGAAGCATGCCCTCTTGGACTGCCGTTAAAGGATGCAATATTAAAAAAAAACTTTTTAACTATAACACAGTGTTATATAGTATTACGTATAAATCTTTATAAAGGCTTTTGCCCAGCTGCAATAATGTAGCCCTCCCCCCTTTTTTTTGGGGGGGGGGGAGAAAACATCAGATTAAAAAAATCGGAGAGGGCTACATTATTGCAGTTAGCGTTTGCCTGAAGATTACGCACAGCTTGTCACCTGACGTTACTTATTTTTCAAGGAATGAATTTAATAGCTACCCATTTTATACGGTATAAACTGGCCGGCTTGGTGCAGTTTACGCTTTATAAACCGCGAAGCGGTTTATAAAAAAGCGTAAACTGTTCCAACCCAGTTTATACCGTATAAAATGGGTAACTATTAAATTCATTGCATATAATTTAATTTTCATTCATTTGATGTAAGGAAAAAAGATGATTTTTCTAACAAAATGACTTCAATCTGTACAAAATTTGAATGTAACGTCAGGCGGATTGATACGTTTTTGACGCAAGTCATTGTGACGTAGGCACCCATTTTATACGATATGAAGTAATTTTTTTATCCAATCAAATACAGCGTTACAATCAGAATTAAATTATTATTATATATATACATTTGTGGTATCTCTCTCTATTATTTAAACATACGGAGAAAAAATATTTTCAATTCTGTATGAAGTTTGTCTGAGGTCAGAGGTCAATACGTGACCTAATCACACGGCGCAATAATATCTACCTGTGCATAAATATAATAAATATAAAAAAAAAATGACTTGCTCTACTTGCATTTCATGTATAAAAATGAACAAAATATGCAAGTAAAATAATAATTATTTTATTTGCAAGTATTTTATACAGTTTTTTGGCTAACGATTTAGTCTGTGTATACATAGAGAATATACCGATAGAAACTAGCTTTTGTTTACAAGCTTTATGTCACTTTTTTCAGCTGTACAGTCTCTAACGTTTATCCTTATTTTTTGGGTAGACTTCTAGTTAAATCTTCATGATAAACTATATTTTTTCATCAAATTCTACTCACGATAAATGTGTAAATCTGTTGGAAAATATCAAAGCATTGCAATCACGCCACGAACAGCTGACAAACACCTCGGCGCTGTCGTAGTTCAATGCAAGTTTTTGCTAGTGTCCCCGTGTTTTGTTTACATCATGAATATGCCTTTAGTTATTGATATCGTACGTTAAATGTTTTTTATCTTAGATACTTGATTGCAGATTAACTGGCACTGTCAAGTGTTTCCATCCATCGGATCATCCATCCTTTTCTAGCGACCGAAATTCCTCCAATTTTTTATCATCGATTTCCGGACGTGTTTCTTGTGTCTTTTCAGCATCAACTATCAATTTTCACGAATAGAAATATTCCCAGACAACAGTTTGTTCACTATTACTGATCACAGGTACCCTTTAACAAAATATTCCCTTAGAAATAAAATCCTTAGCCTGTTGAATTCGAAGCGTAACCGCCATTCAAGCCGATTTACATCTTGCGTCATTTTTAAAAATCTACGACGGACGGTTAGTGCAATAATTTATATTCAGAAGTATTCAATCGTCTGTCTCAAATGTATATATAAGTAATAAATAACAAGTTTATAAACTTCAATGGGAATTGAAGTGGGTCGGTACGTGATCAAATCTTCTGAGAAGGCCTTCGGCCTTCACAGGATTTGATCACGTGACCGACCCACTTCAATTCCCATTGAAGTTTATAAACTTGTTATTTATTTCTTAAATAAATAAAAAAAAACAATATCGTGTATAGATAATATACGATATTGGGTTATTTTTTTTTTTTTATACCAAATGGGTATGGGTTTAATATTTTTATATAAGAAAAATAAGTAACGTCAGGTGCCTATGTTGCTATAATATTGAGACGACCGTTTTACTGAAACTGTTGTCATCCGATATACATATTACTGAAGTATTTCAAAGCGTACTATTCACAGCGAATTCTCTCTAAATTAAACCATTTCCAGAAACCCTCTGAATTTTAGGTTTTCAACAAACACATTCGAAGGAACATACAAGTAGTAGTTAGTAACTATTGGATGAAATTTTGGATTTCTCTAGCCCAATCTTTAGAGCAATATCACAGATTTTATCACAGACTAAAACGAGGTAACCTATTGATAAACAAGTTGCTGTAACAAGACTTTCAGCAGTCTCGTTTAAAGTCATCATTTCGTAAGTTCTATGGTCGAAGCAATGACATTGTCAGCAAATACAAGCTTAAATAAGTTATATGCTGACTGACGTTTTTCATACGAATATATTGTTAGGCTATTATATACACATTGGATTGTCGTCGGATATTTCCGTTTTTTACCATCATGACAAGGAACACACGACAGGGCTACGCCTGCAGCATGGGACTCAGTCACTCATTCTGTGGTGAACACTGACTACTTACTTATAATACTCCTTTTTCTACGATCATGACAAGGAGCACACGGCGGGTGTGACGGGTCGGCAGGGGATGCTCACTCCTCCATGGCACCTGATCACACCTCTAATGTTTCAGAGGTCCGTGTTCGCTTTGCTCCAGTTTTGTATTGTTTAATCAATTAATGGACTTTTGAGCTTTAACACTGTTCGTTATCTCCATATATTTCACTTTTGAGATTGTATATCATTGCAAGAGAAAAGCCTATTTTTCTCTGAAGGAGGTGGAAACGGGTTATGTCGGTTAACAGGACTACGCCTGCAGCAAGGGAACTCAGTTCACTCATTCTATGGTAACCACTGACTACAGCAACAGACGTACAGAGAAACATATCACCTGGTTCTTCAGTGGTTAACATCAAAAACGGAAGCATGACGTCTAGTCAGAAAAATCATCAGAGAACTACTATAGACTGAGAAGCCACCTTCTGAGATCATACGAGAACATCAACATAACAGCATGAAATGTGCGGAGTATGTTTGAAATTAGCAGAGCAGGAACTCAGAGCAGGAATCCCTATCAAAGTCCCACAAGGAAAAGGATAGAGAGGTCAAAAAGAGTGCGAGGCGAGACAAACAGAAGAGTATAGAAGATAATCTGAGTAGATCTGAGGAAGCAGCAAGGACTGGAAATACATTATTCAAGAATCTTCTAAGATTGAAAACTGATGTCTGGCAATTTTACCAACAATTCAAATACACCTCACACCTCTAATGTTTCAGAGGTCCGTGTTCGCTTTGCTCCAGTTTTGTATTGTTTAATCAATTAATGGACTTTTGAGCTTTAACACTGTTCGTTATCTCCATATATTTCACTTTTGAGATTGTATATCATTGCAAGAGAAAAGCCTATTTTTCTCTGAAGGAGGTGGAAACGGGTTATGTCGGTTAACAGGACTACGCCTGCAGCAAGGGAACTCAGTTCACTCATTCTATGGTAACCACTGACTACAGCAACAGACGTACAGAGAAACATATCACCTGGTTCTTCAGTGGTTAACATCAAAAACGGAAGCATGACGTCTAGTCAGAAAAATCATCAGAGAACTACTATAGACTGAGAAGCCACCTTCTGAGATCATACGAGAACATCAACATAACAGCATGAAATGTGCGGAGTATGTTTGAAATTAGCAGAGCAGGAACTCAGAGCAGGAATCCCTATCAAAGTCCCACAAGGAAAAGGATAGAGAGGTCAAAAAGAGTGCGAGGCGAGACAAACAGAAGAGTATAGAAGATAATCTGAGTAGATCTGAGGAAGCAGCAAGGACTGGAAATACATTATTCAAGAATCTTCTAAGATTGAAAACTGATGTCTGGCAATTTTACCAACAATTCAAATATGTTGTGATCAATTAGTTTGGCAACATCCTTTTGGAGGGCAGTGTCATTATAGATGAAAGATGGACAGAACATTTTAGATTACTGGTAGTTTTGAATAGAGAATACCCTACTCAACCACCAGATATCGAAATCCATAACAACAACATAGCAGAACTTGACATCAGTGTGGAGGAAGTAAGTTTAGAGAAAATACAGAAGGCCATCAGAAATATGTAAGACAACAAAGCTGCAGGAGTAGGTGACATCCGAGAATTACTAAAAGCGGACACTGAAGCAACATCAAAGATTACAAATAATGTACATGTATATATAATCTGTTCCAGGACATTTGGAGAACCAACATGGTACCAACGACTGGAAGAAATGGAGTAATTATAAAACAACCAGAAAGGTCGATGCAGAACTGAGAAAGGAGCAAGCAGGGTTTAGACCAAGACGATCATGTTACCAAATTTTTGTACTAGTATTACAAAATATCAAAGAGCAGTCCATCATAGAATGGCAGTCTTCTAGATAACTGACCTTTGTAGACTTTGAAAGGGCGCTTGATAGTGTACATCAGGAAAGTTTATGGAAGATCTTGAGACTTTATGGACTACCATCAAAGATAACTTACATTATATCAGGGTACTGCTTGAAGGATTTCAGTGCTCAAACACTAACATCTGGACTGAAACAGGACTGTCTGTTATCGCATCTGGCGATATTCTGGGTCATGAGGGAATCCACCAGAGAAAAAGATAACGGCATCAGATTGAGAATGGAAAACAAACTGGATAACCAGGTTTATGGCGACCACCTATGTCTCATCTCATCTACCTATCAGCAAATCCCGGAGAAAACAACCAAACTCCATGCAACATCTAAACATTTTGGCTTAAACATCAGCTTAAACAAGACCAAAATAATGTTGAGAATTAATGCACGGAATAACAACCACGTACAAGTAAATGGAGAATATTTGGAAGATGTACACACCTTCACATACCTGGGAAGCATTGTAACAACATCAGGAGGTACTGACGAGGACATTACATCAAGAATCAACAAATCCCGTCCATCTTAAAACCAATTGTGAACCTCCTCCTATATGACTTTTAAGACAAAGCTCAGGATCTTCAATAGTAATGTAAAATCAGCATTACTATATGGATCAGAATGCTGGAAGCTCCGGAAAGATCCAGCGAGAAAACTAAGAGTGTTTGTTAATCTATGCCTACGGACCATATTTACATGTAAATTTAAATCAGATGACCAAAAGTATTCAACAACGACTACAGAGAGATGTCAGGACAAGATGACATTGTGGAGGAAATTGAAAGAAGAAAGTGGAGATGGGTCGTCCCTGTGCTCAGAAAAGACCAACGCAACATCACCAGGGAGAGCACAATCTGGACGGCTGATGGCAAGAGAAAAGGGGGCAGGCCAAAAACAATATGGCGGAGAACATTAGAGAAAGAGATGAAAGAGATAGGGCGGACGTGGAAGGCAATAGAAACAAGAGCAAAGGATGAGACTGAGTGGATGGACTGTGTGGCTGCCTTATGTGCCACCTGGCTACAGGAGTTTGGGGATAAACAGGAAGTTAATGTTTTGTCACACCAACAAAATTTGCCAGATCTTTCAATCTTTGACTTTTTTCATTTCCTAAACTTAGAAAAACATATATCAGAAAGAAAAAAACAAGTACAGCAAATCATAGGATCTGCCGTATTCCAGTATACGAAAGGTCATACTAAAACATGTGTTCGAAAAACAATTAGAAATTGAATGAAAATGTTACGGATATGCATTTTAATTGAAAGAAAATATTTTAGTTAAATCATTAAGACAAAGTCATAGGGAAGCGTTTTTTATTTCTTTCCGAGCCCCCATGACATTATTTATTGTACGCCCCTCGTAATGTTTGTTCTTACCAATACGGTCAATGATGTGAATATGTTCATAAATAAACTTGATGATTTCTGATGGGAAAAACGAAATTAAAAAGAAAATAACTACTGCCAACAGAATGATAGGTACACTGTCGAGAATTGTGTCAGGACTCTTTCTCCAGTGTGGAACTATTCCTTGTTTTCTATTTTGTATCAATGAGCTTTGTTCAAAACTTCTTTTAGGACAACCACTAGAGTTGTTGGGAGATTTTGAGGACACACAAGTGCCCTGGTCGTCCGAATTCTTCATTGCAGAGGAATATATAACAAATTCATTGTTACTTCTCCCTGGAGTCATTTTCTTTTGTATTCCTTGTGCTCTGCGAATTTTCCAAATGAGACAAATATTTATATAAGAACAAAAGAGCACAGCATGGAATGAAATCGAAAACTATTGACCATATCATTCTTCTCGTTCGGATTTTTACGTCTTTCGATTTTGTACACCCGGGAACGATCAAGGCATATTGTTTCCACTATTTCCGATTAAAAAAAACAAAGGTATTATTGACAGAAAACAGAGCATATGCACAAGAAATATAGCAAGTTTTGTTTTTTTGAGAGATACCAGCTTTCAGGCTTGCAAGGCCGTAACTAGGCTCAAATTTTTAGTGAGGCAAGGGTGCTGGGCATTCCTAGTCTCAGACGGGGCAAGGATAGTACCTCATGACGAGTGATTGAGGTTTCCAAGGGGAGGGAGGTCCTGAAACCTGGGTATTATTTAATAAAATATTTAATCTTAAAAAAGTTTTTACGTTTTGAATTGTCGCCCGCATGGCGCAGTGGTTAGAGCGTGTGCTCTAAAGTCGCAGACTACATCACGGGTTCGAATCCCGCTGCGGGATGTAGAGACAGGTTCCTCGGATGAGACCGTAAAAACCGAGATCCTATGTCACAGTAAGTAATGGCACAAAAAAGACCTCTCACTGTTCAATCATCTTCAGTGATCCTGAAAGCCCAGTACAGATTTAAAACTTGCAGCCCTCCATCGGCAAGTGTTTCAATATGAATGAGAAATTCTTAGAAGGGGTGTTAAATAATTGCACAATTTACAAAATAAACATTTTGAATTAAATTTTACATGCGCTCTAAATGAAAATGAGGCACCTGGTGAGATGAACGATTTACAGAAATGGAAATAAAAGTTGAAAATATTAATTTTGCACGAAGACACACATAAGTACAATGTAAAGCTTTTTCACTTTTCAAAAAACTCTAAATATTTAGTGAGGCATTTGCCTCACTTGCCTCAATGGTAGTTACGGCCTTGGCTTGGAATGGATGGCAGATGGCTAGATATCTCTCACCTGCCATTATCACAATTAACCCTGTACTGCTTATGATGGATAAACTGAAGAAAGCATTTCTAAGCCAGTGATAGTACAAAACTATATTTCGCTCTCGGTATGTTTCCTGTAGAGGAAGTGTAGTAAACAGAAGGGCCAGTAAACAGAACATAAAGTCAGACACAGCTAAAGCAATCAAAACAATATGCGATGATTTTTTCCATAGTAGTCAAACAATAGACATTTTCTTTTGTCAGTACGAGTAGACTTAAAACGTTCCCCACTAATCCAAATAAGCTTACAGCAGGCACACCGACTTCCATGAATATGAAACTAGAATTTTCCGTTCTAGAATAGACTCTAGACTACTAGTGGGAAAGGAGAAGTTTTCTAAACTCTGATTTATAACCCCAGCCATCATTTGAAAAGTAAATACTAAGTCTATGCTCATCAGCCGTTACGTTTTATACCAGGCAAACAACTTGAACAACTTGAGTGCAAAAGTACTATAAGATGTTCCCTCCCATTACATCTGTTGTTGACATGATAGATATATATGTATAGCAAAGTTGTTAATTTTGAATAAATTAGGAGTTTTTATTTGATGCATGATGTTTATCATCGACGTCAATGTTATAGTGTTAGTATTATAGAGATAGTATATACAAGTATACATGTATCCCTAAGTAAGCAAAAAGGTTGAAACTTAAGTCTACTTGATCAATCATACGGCTCACAGCAGACGTGACTGTTCAACAGGGGATGCTTACTCCTCCTAGGCACCTGATCCCACTTGTAACATTTCCAGGGTCTTTGTTTTATGCCCTTTTTGCTGATTTGCATTGTGTATACAATACGTCTTTTTCATTATCATCCCCATTTTTCTTTATTTTTCCTTGATAATAGAAGGTTTCTTGAGCAATTTCAATAAATGGTATAATTAATGAGAAGCCGTTAAAAACAGAATCCAAAAGTGTATATCTGCATTTTCCTAACTTTTTCTACAAAAGCATATGAAACATAAAAAACATATAATGAAAGATCTTGTCTTATCTTTTAATCTATCTATGCATGGTTTGCCATAATTATGGGTTTTTTTTTGGAAAAGTATTTATATTATAGAGGTTTATACAAGCAACGGGATGAATAGAACAGTTACAATCTATTTTGAATGTTCTATTGCCATGCGACTGTGAATTGTAATTTCTACAAAATATACTTTTCTATGAACATCTGATGGTAATTTAATCTTAAAATAAGTATATCTTGAAAAATTATCAGTAGGTAAGGTACATTGCGTATGTCCTTAAAATATATTTTAGGTTCGAATACAATTTGTTTATCTCGTTCCTGTCGTTTATGTCGCACTCCTTTTGATTATTTTTATATTGTATTCTTTAGAGACATATATTCAAGAGAGAAAAAAACAACCTGGAAAATAATCAGAAGAATCTGACCTTTGACATTTTTGACATCACTTAATGAAATCTTTATATTATCTTTATCTCTGTATTTCAGGAGGTTTGATCCTGATATTTGTAGAAGCCTTCAGAGTGAACATTTATTTCTAATAGCATTATACTGCACATTAAAGTTCTTATATTAAATTTGGATTCTACAATGCAAACCTATAGAACTATATATATTCAATGAAATAACCGCCATTAAATTTCATACAAGCAATTAAGCCAGGAATTATATTTTGTTGTTGAAGGTGTTTTAGAAGAAAACGATCAATTTTGAAGTATTTACAGCGTTAGGAGTGTTTAGTTTAGATTTCTGTTTTTTCATGCTGTTTTTACACATTGCTTTTTTGTGCAGTGAAATGTCTGATTCTGATAAATCTTCTAGGGTTCTCCGGTAGATAGACAAAAAATCAGCATACATTACCAGCGGTTTTGAAAAGATGTCAATTGATGAAAATTTTTGTATTCTTCAGAGAGAAATTTAACAAAATTACTTAACATATTGATGTTTTGTTTATCCAAAGTTGTTTTAAAAGACATTCACAAAAGCACAATAACCATTGAAAGGTAGCAAAGAGTTCCTTTAGCATTTGAAACTCTTCAACTCGAGGGGAAAAGTCAATTAAATTCAAACTACATTGCGTATGTCCTTAAATGCCCTAAATATAATTAGACCTCTACCTGAATAATTTTTCGTATACTGCTAATTTGCTAACACCATTTTAATACATATAATAAACAGTTAATTAAAATACATTTTATTTATATAACAAATTTTATAACATCTTTTGCAGATTAATTTGCAAGGTCTTTGAAAGAGTTTCATACGTCACGTAATACACTATTTATGACCTATAATCATAATTTCAATACAAAACTGATACACGGAAGAAGCAGTAAAAGAACTGGCGTTAACAACCATTTTCTTCCCCCTGAAAAGAAAAGTAATCCTAAATTGTAACTGTAAAGTATACAATAATTTCGAAAAGCTTTATTCTCAAATACGTACTTTATTAAGCTTTTATACTGTATCTGGAAATAATATATTAAGTTTTCTTTTGAAAAAAATCTTTAAACCATTTAATGAAATGGTCGTACCTGATGCAGGGCCAACTTGAATAGTAACAGAGAGCTCGTGTGCAGGTGCCCCCTCATCGCCTGATTCACGCTGGGATCTCTTTGACTTACAGGTATTCTGAAAATGTATTACAATACGTCTCTGACTTATTCTCGTTATATATGAAGAGTTACTTTTGGAAGGACCAAATTACAATTTCTGTAATCACTACATTTATATGAAAGAAACTTCAAAGACATTGCAGTGGACTTTGTAATGTATTACACATCATGTGTAGTTTATTCTGGGTCCACTACAATCAATAGGAAATATTGATATCATTATTTAAATGAGGTATAATATTAATTAATAATAAGTTGTTGATATATCTAAGTGCCGAATTGAAGTCCACGGCAAGTGTTTCCATCTTCTAATGTATTAGTTTCTAAATAAATTCTGCTTCGTATTGATACAAAACAGGTGTGCTTAAAACGGGACACCATTTTTAAACACGAGAATTAAATATTTTGTTGTAATATGACTTGATCCACTATGCCCAGTATTCAAAAAAATCAAAGACTCTCTAACAAGCTTTAGGCTTAGTAATCACAAGAGATATCTTTTTAAAAGTTGTACTACAAATGCATACTTGATGAAAATATTTATACTCACCTCTGTTTACATATAATTATATTTAAGCAATGAATATTTTTTTTAAAGATATAGTTTTATAACTGCAACGGAGTGTGCAAACGAATTGAATAAGCATGCCAGTTTACAAGCCAATATGCAACAGCTTCTATTCAAAGTGAGCGTGATTTTTTTTTTTTATTTTGGCTTTTGACGTTGCACATTTATGGCGTTCAATGTTTGTGACGTCAAAATAAAACGTAATCTTTCACCCTAGTCTGTGTTATGCACAGGGGCCTGTAACATACTGTATTTGATTTTACGTAATCACTATATGTATACAAAATTCCCTTTCCTTTTTTGTATATATATCGTGATTACGTAAAATCAAAAACAGTATGTTACCGGCCCCTGTGGTGTTATGGTGTAAATTTCCACACTTTTTATAAAGCAAAATACATGTGTAGCATTGACGTACAATATATATAATAAAAATTACCAGATCACAATTGTATGACGTCTTGCTGCATATTCTTACGTTGCAGATGAAAGATACGTAATCACTGCCACCTGCGAAGTGGAAGGAATAGACAGGTGCCCTAACACTACTCTGTCCGTGACCCACAGTGGTGAACATCTCCATTAGATACGGCTCCAAGAGACATCTACAAAATGTTTCATTTCTGATTTTTTATCTTAATTTAATCGAAATTTCCCCGTTTTCTCCCCGCCTTTGTTTTATATTTTATATAAGATTTTCAAAGCCCCAATTTTTTTTTTAATATATGTTACATGTAACTGGCTGTCTGACACTAGTACGACTTATGAAGTTTAAAATCAAATTTTAAGAGTAAATTACCCAGAATGATGGACATTGAAAAGTTCAATTCTTCGATTAGAATTCCAGTAGTTATAACCATCCTGTGCAGAACAGTTTTCTGGACGAATGATATAGCGAGGATCTAAAAAATAAATAATTACCGGTAAGCTGTTCTTATCAAGTTAAAGATTTTTAAATGTTTTAGATTTGTTTACAATTTTCTTAGTATCATGCAGGCTAGTAGAACGTAAGGGGCGCCCCTTTTTCTTAAGAAGCCGAAATTTTCATTACTATGCTGGTCCATCATCTCATTGCGTCTGCAAGGTCAAACACTATTTAAAAAGTGGGGAGAAAGAGGAAAGGGAAAAGTCGTCCACTATGAAATAGCACTGAAAACCGTCTTTACTGTAATATAGTGATTTTTTTTTCTTTTGAAGATTTTTTTCTTATTCACAATTGTCTAATAATTCAAATAATAATTACATGTAATTTGCGTACTATTTAATTTATTTGTGCTCACCATTGGAGGAGAGGAGAAGATAAATCATTTGTCCGGTATGTGTGTAGTAAATGTCAGATCCTCCACTGTTAGTTAAACGTAGACTTGGGTAATTGTAGTAACCAGCTCTCAACTGTCTGTATGAAAGTGTTGGCGGCACGGCACTTGGGCTGCAAATTGGAATATATATACAAGAGACCATAAACAAACTGGACGTGTTTAGTGGTTGTCCGGATACATTTCAAATTACATAGGCTTTCAACAGGAAAAATTCAAAATGTAGAACCATTTCACGCTTAGTTTGGACTTTCAGTAAGGCGTGGTATTCTCGGCGCTATATGTTTACGCCTGTAAAGTGGCAAATAGATTTTCATTGGTTAAGAAATTAATAACATCAGGAACTTTAAATTGTTGTTGACAACGATGAGACGACTTAAGCTCCATCTCTTTGCAGGATGAGACAATGTAATTGGTTATTCGATACACTAATTGGCATTTGCCGAAATTGTATCCCATGTATATTTCTACAGTGAAGAATAGCTGTGTAAATTAAGAAGCTAATTATATGTAACGTCGAGAATGCCACGCCCTACTGAAAGTCCAAACTAAGCGTGAAATGGTTCTAAAAATGTGAACAAACAACTTAGAAGATTTGGTATTTTTTCTTTTGTTTGTTTTCTTTGATGACTTTTTAACTTCCTATTAGGCATATTTAAAATTTATATTAGGCATTAAGTTTTATGCTGTCTTACTTCGACACTTCACGTATCCCATCAGATACTCTGTACAATTTTCCGTTGGTGTGTATACCATCGCAGATCAAACGGAACTCGTGGTGGTCCTTTCCACCCACAATCCCACCGTGGGTGCCATGAGAAACAGCAATGTCAACCTCACCGAAATAGTCAGAGGTAGTGGACTGGTACCAATAACTAGGGGTAGAGCCGTGGTACCATGGGTATGACGAAGTTAGTTCAGAAGGATATCCGTGGTTGTATCCCCAGTAGTCGTAAGTCTAGATAAATTGACATACTCATTCAAATGATTTATCAAATTCACTTGCCTATCAAAAAGAACATCCTGGTATAATTGACAGTAAATCTTAGATGGTTATCTAATGCAAAGTCCTTATATATAAATTAATTTTGCACAAAAAAATTGAATGAGTTTCGCATAGTTAATTTTGTAAGAATGACAAAGCTATCATACCTTAACTTAATTAAAAAAAACGAATTTGATTGAAACACATTAAACTATGCAAGCAAAAGCAAACAGTCGCTTAATTAGCTATTCAATTTTGTGACATCTGATAATTAAAAAAATAATTACATTCAACCTAATCAAAACATACATATATATCCTTTTCTGCTTGAAAATACGCTAATGATTGAAGCGAAGGAAATACTGACAATTTTAAATTTTTTAAAAAAATTTTCCTTTTAACAATAATAACAAAGCTAGTACGTTTTTTGACATTATACAACTAGCAAATTTAACCAAAAAGTGTTTTCAAAATTAACATTATTTCAAATAAAACTTCACCTTGGAATAAATATTACCTTGCACATAGAAGGAATATTATATTCCCCCGGAGACGTCAGATACACGGAACAGCTTGTACTGATAACGGTAACCGTATAACCATCCGGAACTCCTCTGACATCTATACTTCCATCGGAGGAACAATCTAAAAATGGTAAATTACCTGCCTTTCACATGCTGTAAAACAATTACTAGTATCGTACACTTATCCGTTATCACCGTAGTATACATTTTATACAATGTATGTCAATATTTAAAAAGAAATTTTAAAGAAAACAAACGGATTATAATTTCAAATCTGTGCATATATAAACATAAATATGTAAATTGTAAATAATAATTTCGTAATTTGTCAACTGTTATCACAACTTGTTTATTGAAAACTATCTAAATAGATCTGACAAATATTAAAATTAATGTAAATGCAAAACGTTAGGGCTATACACAGACACATGTATGGCATGTTTTGAAATAGAATAGCATGTAAAACCCTGAAGAAAAAAGTGTAGCAGCTGTGTGAAGTATGCTTACCATAACTCAATAGACTTCGTAGGTGGTCCGTATTGTATTGAGTTGAGAGACTTTGTCCAAGGAAAAGCTGTCAAAGACATATTTTTTTTTATTGGTAAAACAAACTTTTGATAGCATAAGCTTATCTATGGAAGTTACGGAATGATTACTTTAAATGAGAGGTTGATAATCATGTTTCATCAACATGTTTGTCAAAACTCGTTTTTGAAATTGTTCATGCGTAGAACAGGTTCTTGCGTAAGATTCATGAGAGAAATATAGAATTCGTGTGCAGGTGATCAGGGTATATATAAAATACATGGTTACTGTCTTGAAATATAAGCGATATTTGGGCGAGGGTAAGAAAACGTGATAGAGGGCGAGGCTTGCCGAGCCCTCTAACGTTTTCGACCCGAGCCCAAATATCGCTTATATTTCAAGACAGTTATCGGGTAGACTTTACTTTACCGGTCCCCAGCATCTAGATTCACGCGCAAAACTCCGACGTCACACCCGTTGCTAAGTTCCGGTGTTTACGGCGGCCATTTTGATTTCGCTTGTAAAAAGTTGGCGAAAATGTCTCCTGTAAATCAACAACAAATAAATCTTACCTTAAATCTGAAAATCATCTAGGCTGTTGTTGAGGGTTGGGTTGAGGTCGACTAGTGGCGTTCTTGTTTTTTTTAAAGGCGGAATGGTATCAGAGATGAAGTCGGCTATGTTGGGTTTGTAAACTTCCGATATGAGGTTGAGAAAGCGAAGGAAAGGGTCTGGGGAGTCGTTTAAATACAACTTTCGTATGCAGTACTGGGAGAAATAACTGTCGTAGAGCGTTTTCTGGGATCCGTTTTTGGGTAGGGATTTTTTGAGAGCTCTCCAGGTGGATTCTATTGTATTTGTGTGAGCACCGGAGTCGGGATCTACGAAGTTAATAGAGTGGTTGACAGTCAGGTGAGTGAAACCTTCTGAGTTTAGGGAACTGTAGGCCCTCCAACAGTCACTGATTATTGTAGTTCCGGGTTTGATGTGCTGCTTTATGATGGTAACTAATGTGTCAGCTGTTCTGTCCTCAACAGTAGTGAAAAAACACTTTTTGGAATCCCGTTCAATTCCACCAAAGACCCAAACCCCGTCGACACGCCTACCTTTGTGGAATTTTCTTTTCCCGAATTTACTTTCGTCGATTTCGACAATAATTCCGGGGCCTCCAATGATGTTATTTCCGTTTTTTTGTAAAATCACGTCGCACACCTCTCTGGAATAATTGTACCAGTCCACTATGGTTCTCTCACTAATTTCGTTCGTAATAAGTTCGTGGATAACAAATTCCTGGTTACACTTGTGAACCCAGAAATATGTAATATACAGGATCTGTTCTAAGGTTAAATTGTGATTTTCAAACCAAGATTCTTTACGAATTGAAACCTTTTTTATGACACTTTTTGTTGGAGCATCTCCATACGTAACAATCCCGACTGAATGAAGTGTCCCTTCGTAATCCAAAACGTCCAAAGTCACAAAATTTGCACACACAGTCTTTCAGATTAATTAATAAATTTAACTGAATTAACCAGTCAATAATTATTTCGACATTTTCAAATATTTTCCAAAGGTCTTTCAATTTGTATGGCATATCGCAACGTGCATTTGTTTACAAATTCACCTGTCAATCTACTGCGCATACTCCGCACGCGCAATGATGACAACGGCATTTTAGAGAACAGCTGATTTTATTTTATGTAAACGTAAGTGTTTTAATGTAACATTCTGTTGTAAAATTTGACGAAGATTACGAATTTGTGGTCAAAAATGCCCCAAAACGCTTATTTTTCATTTTTACGACGGCTGACGCCGTCGTACTATATAAGAGTAAAGAATAAGGCATTCATATATTTTGGCGCCTTATTTTGGGGACCGGTAAAGTAAAGTCGTTCCCAGTTATCATGTATTTTGTTTATCCTGCAACACAATTTTACATTTAAACGTCCAAAACAAGCTATTTCCGACAGATTTAGGCACATCCCTGCAGTTGAAACTATGACGCCATGGCGTAAACGTTGCAATAAACATGACGTCACAATGCTTTTAGAACGTCGGAATACATCCACGAGGCTTTATTAGGGCAGTGACCGGATAAAGCTTTGGTTTATTAGGTTACCTTTATAAGGTCAATGCAAGGGGTAGTTGCAGGATAAATTGCTGCATAAGTCAGGGAAGTTGACGATTGAAAAGTGAAAGTCATCACTATATCATTGATTTATAAAACTGTGTCGTAATATACTTGCCATTAACGTTTATTTTTCATAACAAGATATCCAAAAACGAAACAGATGTGTCAGACTCTGTGATTTTTTATCAAAATCACCACGATAAATCATGTCGACATATCAGAAATGGAAATACAACTATTGTTAATTGACAATACGTTGTCAATATATCTAAATGTCGAGTTGAAGGCCAGCACAAGGGTTTTCGTGTAAAAACCTTTGAATAAATTCTGCTTCACATGGGAAAAATAGGACTGCTTAAAACGAAGTGCACTAGATGTGATGGAAGACCTGGACTCCAAAAACCCAATAGATAATGTCAATCCGAAACTCTAGCAGTTTTAATTGCAACTTAAGAGTACTTGTTTGTACCATCAGATTGTTACTGAAAAAAAATTCAAATGACCAATGAAAAGTAAGTACATTCATAAGTTCAATTTTTAAATCGTAATTTTTATGCAAAACAATTCATGATAAACTTTGGAAAAAGAGATTTTTTTTATAAATTATATCAATTTAAATAATTTTAATTTTTTTTTTTATAAAGTTCGATTAGTCATAAACACTTGGCAAATCAATTCTTACCGAGAAAAGAAAAAGACAACACATCGACATCATTGTGATCTGGTTCTATGAGATGACTGGCCTACAGGTGCGTAATATTACGACCTTCTTTGCAAATATAACATAAGCAAACAATTAAAATGTACGTAACATGTAATAATTTAGGAGAATAAAATATGTTGTCTTCTTTTGGGTACTGTTTGACTTTAAGAAAACGACAGCCTATATATTCTCTAATTCGTTGTAATCGTGCTGTGTTTAACTGGGTAACATCATTCTGTAGACTTTGGTGACCAAACAATTTGTTACACTTTTTAAGTGTTATCTTCTTTATGCAAGTTTTTTCTTTAAGATTTATAAATTAATTTATGAACCATAATGGTTTTAGAGCGACTGCAATTATCTATTTGAACAGAGAGGTAAACTTAGCAAGCTTTTGCGAACAAATGAAGCGCGCATTTTTGAGAGAAAAGAAAAAGCCAGAAAAACAGCAGCAACGGATTGCTACTCATCTTCGCTAGTCATGGGATTACCATCCTCTCTCAATTTTGGGGGGTATTTTTGTTGATTATAACGCTTCGTGTTTTTAAAAAAAAATATTGTAATTTCATCATCCGCTCGAGGGCGCTTCTCAAACCCGAAAAATCGAAATTTATACAAGAAAAGGCACTTACACATGTAATTTCTATTTAAAAAAAACTGTCAGGAATGAATATGAAACCATCATGATAAAATTTTGTTAATTACATCTTTGCTAGCTTAATATGACTTTTCTCCAAACCTTGGCGGATTTTTAAAAAAATTTCTTCGGTGAGTCAAAAATGACAACTCATCTACAGACTACTAGATGAATCTAGCTCTTGAAGTTTAATTCTTATTATAACAGTTGGTGAATTATACACCCAGTACGTAAAATATTAAAAAGTGGATCCTTTTTTTTTCTTTGACAGATGAATGAATGAAATGTAGACAGAAAACACCAATGTGCGTAATTTTTAGTTTTATTGAGATATGAATCAAAGTTTGTCACGTGTTCAAATCCTTTTAACGTCCTGAGGGCGTTATACTAAAATTGATGATATATAATCATCATGCCATATCCGAGAAAAAGGCTAAAAAAAGACATTTTTTTCTTTTATTGATTTTTTTCGTTATACAATACAAAGAAATAATTACAATTTTTACAATTTGTTAGGAAACTGCAAAAACTTTTAACTTTTACATATGGCACGCCAAATTAACAAAAATGAGCTAAACCTAGTTTCACAATTGATAAACTAGGTTTATCGACTGTAAACTATAGTTTACAAACCGTAAACTATAGTTTACAATTCGTTAAGTATAGTTTTCATCTGTAAAACTATATTTAACTGTTGTTAACTATAGTTTACGAATGCTAATGTAAGTTTATCTGTCTG
>NW_026920935.1:1755000-1815421 GCF_032062105.1 Saccostrea cuccullata | reverse complement strand
CAAAGCGATGATTGGTCATATTTTAGTTTGGCGGGGGGGGGGGGGGGCACAATAAAAGTTCAAATATAAAGGGCAATTAAGCCACAGGTAGTCAAAGAAGTATAGAAGTATGCAACCATCCTTTGTTAGTGTAGATTCAAGTTTGTTTAAGGTCAGATGACACGTTCCTCAAATATATGTTTTGTATCCTTTGGTATTATATAAAAAATTATTCATTTTTGTCATTCTCTCCTGATTTCTACATTGTTTTCAAAATTGTTTTTATTATAGGTACACAAAAAATTGTGATATAGGCCCTTCAGAAGATTACCCAGAAGGGTTATATAAGAAATATGACCCTGTGGTTTCTTGTCCAAATGCCTGGTAAGGTATCCTAATTTTTGGTGAGGAAACTTGTTTAAGTACCTATACTTCAATGGCAAATTCTTGGGAAAAATTTTATATTTTTGAGGAACGTGTCGTCTGACCTTAAATCATAACCTCTCCCCTTTAAGGATTGGTTGGGACCATTTTTGGGTTTAAAACTTTTCAATAAAAAACTGATTTCTGCTTCTTTCCCTATTCGCCATGAGCGTTGTGGTCCATGGGCTTCTTGTTAATACAGGTTGTTAATTTCTAAAAGTAATATCAAGGACAAATAAACACTAAAAATAAAAGTGAGTAAAACGTGTCGTGAGGATCATCCAGATATCAACACTCCAACGCTCTTCCTCCTTCCTCAATGGTAATTTTGCCAATGTTTTGTGTTTTTAGTTAAACCAGTTTCTATAAATTGATAATGGTCACAAAAAGATGCTGATTACACAAAACGCGTGCGGCAAAATACAAATTTATTGTTCTTGAACTTCGTCATTTAATACACAAAAAAAAGACAAGTTGTTCTTCACTTTTCTAACCCTGGTAAGCTTCCTCAATTTTTTGTAAGTTCATTTGTAAAAGTAGCATTACTTCAATGAAAATATATTGAAAGAAAAGTTATATATTTACATTTGCAAATGTTTTCCTTTATATAACACTACTGAAAGCAAGCAATATAAATTTGACCTCAAACTAATTGCAACAGAATTTTTCTCACAGTAGTATTTCTTCTTATAGCATAATACAACTCCATAAAAAAATCGGAAAAAATCGGACGAGTAGTTTTCATAGAAGCCGACTTCAAAAATAATGAAATATTACTTTCATTCTATATCTGGTATGCCGCACCATACTACTCGCTGTTGACGTCATTTTCTACTAAAGTACGTCATAGATAAGAATTATTTCGCCAAAAGTTCGAAGAGTAATATTTTTTGACAAGTTTCCTACATAATAGCGAGCGCAGCGAGCGTCGCGAAGCAACGCTCGTAACTGCGAGCTCTAACGACAACGCCTGGGCGAAGAGAAAATTCGGACTACTGCACATTCATTCGATAGAATTTTTTGACGCAGTAATTTTGACCCACAATGCAACGCTTAGTACACAACGCTAAAGCAACGTTCTCGCGAGAATAAGAACAAAAAAGTTAAACGAATAATAAACTTGCCTTGATTTAATGAAATTGTTGCAGAAAATAGTCAATAAAACGGTTCTTCATTTAAAATCAGCCCTGTTTAGACCTGATTTTGATAATGCAACAAGCATACGACGTCATATGACGTCAGCGTCTTAGACGCACCGAATGTCACGTGCGGTTTGACGACTCCCATCTAAATGAAAACTGGATAAGTATCTGCGCTCGCCCTAACAGTCGCACCGTCAACATATTATTACTAAGAATTGAATATGGGGAAAAGGAAAATAAGCCAGGATATCATTTTATACTTTTTAACACAACAACGTTTCAACATGAAGAGGTTACAGTTTATTAGCCTCTATAATCCATCATAGGTCTACACCTTCTTTTTTTTTTTAGACTTCCATAGGAAAATACCGGTAGTTAAAAATATGTAAGCCTACACTAGTTTTAATAGTTGTTGATTTCTGAATTCCACAAAAGCAAGACCTTTTCTTATGAGAATGATTAGTTAAAAGCGTAAATTCCCTGTTGCAGTAAAATCTCTATGGAACGCCATCTCAGACAAAATTTCCTTGCGGTGACGTTATATTTTCTATAATACACTGTATCACTGATGTCGGTGTCAGAGGGTAAAGTCCCATTAGTTCTCTTCTGATTAAGCACAAATAGTCAACCGTGGCTTATTCTAAATTTATGAAATGATTAACCACCGTCTCCTTTGTTTTGAACATTATGGCACGCCAAATTCACAAAAATGAGCAAAACATAGTTTCACAGTCGATAAACTAGGTTTATCGGTTGTTAACTATAGTTTACGGACTGTAAACTATAGTTAACAACGTTAATCTATATTTTACATCTGTAAACCATAGTTAAAGCGATAATCTATGTTTCACAACCGTAAACTATACTTAACACCGAAAACAATCATTTGCGAATGCAAAACATAGATTATCTATGGCACGCCAAATTCACAAAAATGAGATAATCATAGTTTCACAATTGATAAACTAGGTTTATCGACTGTAAACTATAGTTTACAAACCGTAAACTATAGTTAACGATTCGTTAAGTATAGTTTTCATCTGTAAAACTATATTTAACGGTTGTTAACTATAGTTTACGAATGTTAATTTAAGTTTATCTGTCTGTAATAAAGCGTTAACAATAGATTTTGTTGATAAACATAGATTCACGTTTGTAAACTATAGTTTACAATCGTTACAGTTGTTAATCATTGTTTCACAAATTGTGAAACTATATTTATCAGATCGTTAACTATAGTTAACGGTTTGTAAACTATAGTTTACAAATCGTGAAACTGTATTTATCAGATAATCTATGTTTTGCAATCGCAAATGATTGTTTTCGGTGTTAAGTATAGTTTACGGTTGTGAAACATAGATTATCGCGTTAACTACGGTTTACTGATGTGAAATATAGATTAACGTTGTTAACTATAGTTTACGGTTTGTAAACTACAATTTATGATTATCTCATTTTTGTGAATTTGGCGTGCCATAATTATCTGAGAAATACAGTTTCACGATTTGTAAACTATAGTTTACAAACCGTTAACTATAGTTAACGATCTGATAGATATAGGTTCACGATTTGTGAAACTATGATTAACAACTCTTAACTATAGTTTACGATTGTAAACTATACTTTACAAACGTGAATCTATGTTTAGCAACAAAATCTACTGTTAACGCTTTATTACAGACAGATAAACTTAGATTAGCGTTCGTAAACTATAGTTAACAACCGTTGAATATAGTTTTACAGATGAAAACTATACTTAACGAATCGTTAACTATAGTTTACGGTTTGTAAACTATAGTTTACAGTCGATAAACCTAGTTTATCAATTGTGAAACTAGGTTTAGCTCATTTTTGCGAATTTGGCGTGCCATAGAACATATTAACAATTTATGTCAAAGGAATCTATGAACACAAGTTCTACAAACTTCGGTAGTCCTCAATCTCTCACCTCCCTATTCTATACAATTATTGCTGTTTTTTAGGGTAATGCTATACAATTATTGATGTTGTTTTGGGTCAATACAATGATTTAGCCATCTGAGGAGTACATTATTCAGCAAGCCCGAAGATTTTGAAAGGAAGGAATATTATCAGGGGAAACTGACAGGCGAAAAACGTAAAAGTTGTTGTTTAGTAAAAGTGTTGGAGGGGGCCCTGCATCCCCTCTAACCACCTTCAAGTCAAGTTTTATTACACCTTTCTTTTTAATGCTTTCTCTTCACATGAGAAAAAGTCATAGCCGTTTAAATGGAATTCTCCGATTTATTTTTAGATCAATGTAGAAGAAATAAATCCTTGTATTCACACGGAACGTCATGTGTAGTTAAATATAACGTAGTATTTCTACCATATAGTTGGATCTCAGTCAATCAAAAAGATGAGAACTATCAGGTGCTTTTTTCATGCTAAGATTAGGGGATATATATAATAATTATTAATATTTTTAAAGTAATTCATGACTGTATCAACATGTATGTTTGAGATTTAGTTGATTTGATCGAAACTACATGGAATTTGGTTTAATCATACAAGAAAAATGAAATCGAAGACAATTTATAAAACACTGATACTCAGTAATACAAAACAAAGCTGGACCGCTTAATTTTCCCGTTGAAAAATAAATCAGATGTCTGTTAATTAATTTAATTTTGTTTATGCGCTCCTTTCTTCATGATGATCAAGACATGCTCATAGCTAGTTTTGGACACTAGACAGAACCTCATCCCCCAAATATTTAACCCGGAGCCTGTTCGAAACAAGTTATCTTAATTAATTTCATTTATTTATTTTCCTTTATGTAAAATAAAGAATATCCTAAAAATAACCATTCCAGCCAAAAAATATGTGAAAGACGAGCCACTCCTGTTTGATTACATTGAAACCTCGTTGATTTTCTAGGTTAAAACGAATTTCAACCAAATCAAAACAATGTTGGTCCACGTCGTCTTTGCATATATTCATGTCATTGATATGCAACAGCCATCATCAAACCCAATTACAGTCAGTGCATTGCAAAATCCTGGGATATTATGCATAAAAGCAATGAATGCTACGTGAATGTTATTTCAAATATGAATACTATGACGACAACCACGCAAGAGAGTTTATTACGTCAGGTCATAAATTTTGAGCTGTATTGAATATTGCAGAGGGAGCTAAGGGGGAAATGAAATACACCTCAGCATATAGCCTTCAGAGTACATGCGCCTGACGTTTTTAACCTTTCTCATTATAAATAAAAAAAAATTCCCTACTATAATATTTTAATAGGGAATTTTTTTTATCTATAATGAGAAAGGTTAAAAACGTCAAGCGCCTGTGCTTCAGAGGCATTAAAGGGACGACTAAGTGATTCGGAGGGGGGGGGGGGGGGGGGCTGGCAAAGTCTTTCGAGTCGGATTATTTATTTTCATGTCGGTGAAGGACAATATTTATTTCCAAACATCACATCAAAGTCAACACAGTACTCTTATTCGTGGGGGTGGGGGGTTAGGGACAGATTAATTATTTATTCCCTGTCCAGTCGAGGTCATATTATTAATTTTCAACATTTCCCAGGTTGGTAATGACTAGATGCTATGGCGTAAAAGAAGTCGAATATGAGTTATCGTTCATATATCGAGTTATCGTTCATAAGATGCGTAATACGTCATCACTAGAGACCTATTCACTCGTACATGGAATATTCCACATGTGTTAAGATAAACAGAAATAAAATAAATATTCTTTAATCATATTTATTCGATTAGTAGTTTATATTTTTTTCATATGTAATTTACAATGGGGTTATTATATATAAATCCCTATGCCGAAAATTGGAAATGTCAGTATATATAAACAATTTATCAATATAAATTAATCATCAAACATGGATTAATTATAGATAATCGTGGATTGATTTTAATGAAAAATAAAAGGAGTTGAGGTATAGTACTTGATATATTTTCTTTCTATATATTTATTTGTATTTCGGTTAATGCAGTTTGGTTGTTATGTGTATTGCGAATGGAGAATGCACAGGGGGGGGGGGGGGGTGTATTACCAACTGGAGACAGGCATCTATCGTTAAATGTGGTTATGTAAGAAACGAAAACCAAAGGTGTTTAAATGCTGTCTTAAGATCCTTGCTCCAATTTTTCACTCATGGGAACACTAACAATTGCCGTTGGAAAGCTGCACGACACCCTGGGTCATTGAGCAGTGAGGGTCCTTTTTCGTGCCAGCACCAACAGCGACAGGGAGGGGTGGAGCGGTTGTTTGACAGAGTTAAGGAGCCAAAAAAGGCAACAACCACACTAAAATTATTGAATTATTAAATCTTATGCATATATTGTAAAGAAAATGGGGCCCTGGTCCCCTCCACAGTGAGGGACCTTTTTCGTGCCAGCACCAACTGCGACAAGGGACCTCGGTTTATACGGTCTCATTGGAGGACCGGTCTCCACGTCCTTCAGAGGGATTCAAACCTGCAACACAGGGATTATCTCCTTAATCCGCGACTTTAAAGCAGACTTTCTTACTACTATTTCACACGGCGACGCAGATTTCAGTGCCGAATCCAGGAATCTTGAAAAGGGGGAGGGGGGAAGGTGCTGTTGTTTACCAGAGTTAAGAGTTTATCAGTGTTAAAATATACAGAAATATAATAAATATTTGTTGATAATATTTATTCGATTGGTAAATTACATTTTATTAAAAATTATTGAATTATTAAATCATATACATGTATATATTCGACAGAAAAATGGGCCGGGGTGGGGGGGTGTACTACCTGTAAACTAATCCGCCAGTGTAATTGAATGACTATTATACTGAGGTTGTGAGATAGAAATAATTATTTTCTTATTTTAATTAGAAACTTATACCTATACAACAACCAATTGTAAGAAATCTGGTAACACATGAATCACATGAATGTCCAGGTTAGAGATAAGACTTAATTTCTCACAAAACTCAAGTTTTTTTTCCCCGAGGCATATCCTAACGCAATAGGGCAAGGGATACGTAAGTCTACAAAACCTACATTTTTCGCTATTCGGCAGTTACTACTTTTCTAGGTCAGGTATACCTGGTATTTCACACTAGGTAATTCGAGTGAATTTTTTTTTTATTGAGATGCAAAGTACAAACATATGACATAAAGCTTACTTTATTAATATTTCTTCACTTAGGACAGTTATGTTTGTATAATACTTTTTGTAAAATATGTTTTGAAAATTAAAAAAAAAATTATAAAACTAATTATAAAGTCCAAATTACTAGATTTCACTTCTTATCTAATGACCATGTATTGAAGGGCAGCCGCGCGAGAATTCCGAAGCATTTAAGTTATATTGTGTATTCTGAATTATTTTATGCTGAAATTCTTACCCTGGTCTTACTAGGCAACTCCTTATCTGTTATGGAGATTCAAGAGATAGGTATAACATGAAGATATGTCCATTATCTCAGAGCTTTCTCTCACCTACCTGTACCTTGTACCAGATAAGAATACGACAAAATATGCGTTATATTCTTACCCGTCTTTCATACATGCTGATTTATTTTATGCTGAAATTCTTACCCTGGTCTCACTAGACAAATCCTTACCTGTTATGGGGATTCAAAAGAAAGGTTTAACATGAAGATACAGTACAGGCAACGCGGATCCCTTTAGACCGCGTCCCCTCCGCGGTGTATTAATCCTTTCCGCGTTACACCGTCGCGGGTTTTGATCGCGGTGCTACCTGAGACCGTGTTTACACCGCGGCGGGGCCAGCTACCGTTATTCTTCAGCTTAGATGTTCTTACCTGTAAAGTATTGTCGATTTTTAATCGTGTCGAAATGAGAGGGGGGGGGGGGGAAGGATTACGACCACATTAATATTAATAGATTTATACCATTACATGGATTCTTCAAAAATTCATTTTTATGTTTTATCAAATTGTTTAATAAAAAAAACTTCTTTCTTTTTTTTTTTTTTTTTACCAAAGGTCACTCAAAAATAATTAATTCTCAAAAACGTCTGTTAACAGTAATACATGTACAGTATAGGATGAAATAAAGTCGAATAATTTATCGAATATATTAACTTAAAGTTTATTTTCAAAATCAATAATGCCACCCCAAATGATCTTCAATTTGCTAAAAAGGTATAATTAAAATTTAAAGAATGCCATGATGTCGCTTCTCTTTATTTGCACTGTAATCCGGTGTTCACAATTAGCCCGTGCAGTTGCAGTTACATAAAGCTATATGTGTTTATTTATCTGCGAGATTATATCAGTCATTTGGTTTCATTTAGAAAAGTACCGTTACTTGTGCATACATGTCTGTTATAAATAATAGCATGGAAAACGATGATAGATAGTGATACATAATTACAATTAAATTTTAACAAAAGACGCCTAAGTTTAGGAATACCATTGCTCCATTATTATGCGCTACACTATAAGACTATGAACTAAATATCGACGATTTTTTTTTTTTTGGGGGGGGGGGGGGGTTATTGTAAATAAAATAATCACAGGTCATTCTATTCAGAATATCAATAATATCATAGCTAGTGTTTGAATGTATTTCTATTTTCTGCTCTTTTCGAAAATTACTAAAATCATGTCTATGAACATAAACAAATTTCAGATTTCTCCGGTTTAAATAAAACACAAACACAAATATGGGCCCTTAAAATATTTGAACACACAACACAGAAATTAACTTATTTTAATCAGCAAGTTGCCATGCTTCAAGTTTTCAGAAGTCTGTGTAACCGTTCGGTTTTCCTCAGGTAAGTTTGGTGTGGAGTGGAGCTTACTCGAAGCGGATGAGAAGCCCCGAGGGAACGACGCTGTCTAGTGTTTATTACATACTACCTATACGGTGTGTTCCCCGAATGGCTACTGGAATAAAACAACAAGTAATTATCACACTCAATTAAGGGGCCCTCAAAGGGGTACAGGTAGACTTACCTGTGTTTACCTGGATAAGCAATATTTTGTAAATCAGATATATTCATTCAATTATATTTTAATTCAGAGGGTTTTCTATTTTCCGAAATATACTGAATTAAATTATATATAAATATAAGTAGATAAAATTAAGATTTAAGAAAAGTGAAATTTTTTTTGTACCTTTAATTTATTTTTTCCCCAAATTATTAATAGTATTGATTGAAAACTTAAAAATTATTATCCCTTTTTGTGCTACATTTTCAAACTCTTTTAGATAAATTAACACAAGTGTTTTTTTTTTAATAATATACCGGTAGATATATATGTATGATAAATAAAGTGTTTCTATAAAGTTTTGTTTAATTTATTTTATTTATCTATCATTTTGAATTATCAAAACATTCTATTTAATAATCATAAAATCCAGATGAAGTTTATGAACTTCTCCTTTGGTTGCAAAGAAATATACGGAGATGGACTAAATAAATTGTAAATATGTGTTACATGAAAGTGAAACAGTGTTATCTCATATATAATGTGAAAATCAGTGCTGCTAATAAATAGAACTTCAAGATAATTTATAGTTTTTAATATGATTTGTGCTTGTAAAATTATTTATTTAAAAAATATGTATACAAAATATTTATATAGTGCTCAAATTAAAATGAAATGAGATGAATTTCCATTTTATTTTGTTTCAATTATGGTAGATTATTCATACCGGTAAGTCTACCTGTACCCCTTAGAAGGCCCCTTAATTGAGTGTGATAATTATTTGTTGTTTTATTCCAGTAGCCATTCGGGGAATAAACCCTATATACACAGGATGTTGTAACCTGAGAGTATTACCTGTATGCGTTTTCCTACTACATTGTAAAACGAAGCCGTTTTTTTTCATGTGTAGCTCATGAATTGTAATGCATGAAATAAAGAATGTTTTTGTTGCAGACAGAATCCTTCTTAAATTTTTTGTTTCAAATAAATATTTTCAATAATTCGACAATTTTAATATACTGTGTTTTTCTTAATCAAATTTTATAACAAAAATACATTTTTTTACTACCAAAACCTGTCGTTGTAATCTGGCGACAAAAAGGGAAGTGATTCAAATTACATGTCTTGTCCATATGCTAAACGAAAGAAGAAAGTGGATCATAAACAAGTCTCTCGATAAATAACAATTAAACTTACATGTAGACAAAATCCACAAATGGTCAATAAACTGATAAATCAGCAGTAGTTTTATTCGCTAGACTTAATAAATTGATATACAGATCAAAAAGGAGGAAAAACGATCATGCTCGTGCCTTAATATTGTGATATTTTTCTTCTCTCTGTCTCCTCTCTCTCTCTCTCTTTCAATCTTCTAACTGGTACAGATATAAACAGACACGAAATAACATAGTAATGGATCATTATTTGATTTAATTAATATCAAATACTTCATTAATTTGTTTTAAAAGTTTTTTTTTAACTTTTATTCTTTTTATACACTCCGTTTAAAAAAAGCAACAATAATTTGACACAAATTCCAAGGCTAATATCACATCTGAAAATGATATCGATGAAATAATAATGAAACAATGAAATAATGAATCAAATGTGTTGTTGAATGGCTAGACAACAATGTGCACATCCAGCGAGCGTTACCCAAGGTATACTAATAGACAGGTGTGAAACCCCCAGGGCATGTCGTTTCCTGCTCAGACACTGCTAATCCCTATATACAGGAAATGATCGCGGCTAATACTTAATACACAAAGAAACGGAATTTGTCGAAGAAAACAAAAATATATATTTTTTTGCGTTGAATATTTATTAATATAAGCTATAATTTCGTCTGTGAAGTTTATCATTACACCTGCACATCCTATCTTATCTATTGAACACGAAAATCGAAAAATATTAAAATAAAAAAGAAAGACATTGTTTTAAAAAGTAAAACATGTTAATATGAAGGTGAAAAACGGTATTTTTTCTTGATCTCTTGTATAAAGTTCACGTGCTCAAAGTTAACTCTCGTCATCGAATGCTTTCGGATCCGGTCATTTGGCAATTTGAGAAAAATGCCTGCACATTTATATAAAAGAGGTAAATAAAATAAAGTAAAGTTTTCTTAATTTGGGAACAGAACATAAACGATGAGAAATAAAGAAAAATAAAACTTTTTCTTGATATCTTGGATAAAGAAAATTTAAGTTCACGTGCCCACTACATGTAATTGCAAACACTCGTCATCGAATGTTTTCCGGTAATTTGACACTTTAAGAAAAAGCCTGTACATTTTATATACAATAAATCGAAATTAATTAATAAACAATATGAAGATGTACATTTTTAAAAAGATGTACATCTTTTTTTTCAAATGAATGCTGAAAATCGTTTATCGAAACTTAAAAACAGTCTGAGTTCAACATTTATTACAGTTTGCATATCATATGAAGATTAAAAAAAAACAACAAAATTTCTAGTATTTAATTTTGTTTCTTGATAGATTCTTAACAACACAAAAACAATTAACCAATTGCAAAGACGTAACAATTAAATATAATTTTCTATTCAATTTCAAGGATTGTTATGTAATCTTATAAACAAAAATAAACTTATTTTTTCTTAGTTTAAATTCTATTCAAAAATTTATTAATAAACACACGTCTTTTTGTTTTGTTGTTTTTTTTTTTTTTTTGTTTTTTTTTTTGTTTTTTGTTTTTTTTTTTTTGTTACAGGGAAAATTCGCAAATTACAATTCAGGAGATAACTCCCTTTGTTTACGATACTAATTGTCAGTAATTGATCGATGATTTAACCGCGGCGGGGACAGGTAAGTGATGAATTTCCCGCTTTCAGGGAACGCGGTTTACCTGTCTACCTGGCCAAATACCGCGTTGTGATTATACCGCGGCGGGGACCTATTGGAAATCAAAAGATCCGCGTTGCCTGTACTGTATGTCCCTGATCTCAGAGCTTTCTCTCACCTACCTGTACCTTGTACCAGATAAGAATACTACAAAATATTTGTCATATTCTTACCCGTCTTTCATAGATGCTGATTTATTTTATACTGAAATTCTTACCCTGACCTTACTAGGCAACTCTTACCTTTTATGGAGTTCAAAAGATACGTTTAACCTAAAGATATGTCTCTAATCTCATATCTTTCTCTCACCTACCTGTACCTTGTACCAGATAAGAATACGGCCAAATATCCATCATATCCTACCTGTCTTTCATAGATGCTGATTTATTTTATACTGAAATTCTTACCCTGATCTTACTAAGGCAACTCCTTACCTTTTATGGAGTTTCAAAAGATAAGTTTTTACAGGAAGATAAGTACCTTATCTCAGAGCTCTCTCTCACCTACCTGTACCTTGTACCAGATAAGAATACGGCAAAAGGAATTTGTCATATTTCTACCTGTCTTTCATAGATGCTAATTTATTTTATACTGAAATTCTTACCCTTGTCTTACTAGGCAACTCCTTGCCTTTTATGGAGAATCAAAAGATTTTAACAGGTTATAATTATTATTAAATTTCTCTCACCTACCTGTATTTATTCATTAGAAATTTATTTTTCTGTTTATTTATGAATATATCCTTTTCTGTCTTTAATTAATTATTCTGATATAATTAATTATTTATTAATGAATTAATTATGGTTTTTGGCATTATTTCTAATAATCAAGTAAATGTTCGATTTACCTATACTTTATTATTTTTAAATTTATAATTATTATTAATAAACTAAGTAACTAATTTATTCGTTAGAAAATTCATTTGTCTGTTTATTTATCAGTAATTAATTCTGATATTTATTATATATTTAATTATGGCTCATTTATTATTTCTAATAATTAAGTAAATGTTTGATTTACTTATAAATAATTTATTGATATATTTATCATATTTATTCCTGTTTATTATTATTCTTTTAATACTAATCAAATAATTTATTTATTATTCTTTTTATTTATTTTTTTATTTACTTATTTATTTATCTTTTGTTTTATTAAATTATTTATTTATTTATTCATAATTCTATTTGTTATAGACAGGTTCTGCTTATGTATTGCCAGGGTTTATGTTCCAATCACAAGGGTTGTATACCCATCATCAGGATCTATATATCCATCACCAGGGTCCATATTATTTATCACCAGGGTTTGTATACCAATAACCAGGGTCTATATTATCTATCACCAGGGTTTGTATACCCATCACCAAAGTCTGTATACCAATCACCAGGGTCTTTATAACCATCACCAGGGTCTGTATTACCCATCACCAGGCTCTGTATACCCATCACCAGGCTCTGTATACCCATCACCAGGGTCTATGTACCCATCACCAGGATCTATATATCAATCACCAGGGTCTGTATACCGATCACTTATTTCTCGTTGTCAACAAGGGTCTATCATCAACAGTCTGTATTTATATAGGTTTTGTTTTGATATCACCAAGAGCATGTGCATCGCAGAGGGTCCGTCAATCATCAAGGGTCTCAGTATTAACAAGGGTCAATGACTCTATGTGTGACGCAGAGTCTTTATTACTTAGGTTTTGTGTATCACTAATATTACGCTATCACCTAAGGGTATGTGTATCATTAAGGGTCTGTGTACTTCCACCAAAAGTGTCTATCACCAACAGTCTATGTATCAATAAGGGTATATGTATCACCAAGGGTATATTTATTACCAAGGGTATTACCAAGGGTATGTGCATCATAAAGTGTCTGTCAATAACCAGGGGTCTGTGTTTCAACAAGGGTTTCTATCACCATGGGTACTGTATGTGTATCACCAAAGGCCTGTGTATCCCCAAGGGTCCGTTTATCACCTAGGGTCTGTTTTACAATGGTAAATATTTATTTATACCTTAGTCGCCTACTCGATTACTTTATTCGAATGATAGTTGAAATTTCGGAACATTTGATGGAAAGAAAATTTCAATAATTCAGATTTCACTTGTTCATACATGAGTTATATTTACTACAACCCCCCCCCCCAAACCTGCATTTATAAAAAGTAATATGAAATATCTATGTGTCTGATGCATTTAGAAAACAGGGGGGGGGGGTTGCCCCCTTTCCCCTGTTTTCTAAATGCGTCATTTAACTTTTGAACAAATTCATTGAAAGGTCGACTCCCTATACTTTTCAGAAGATCGGACTCTCATATTCAACTTATGAATTATCTATTACAAACCTTTTATGAATACTTTATTTTTGTGCCCCCGTAAACGAAGTTTCAGAGGTATATAGTTTTTGTCCTGTCTGTCTGTCTTTCTGTCTGTCTTTCTGTTTGTTTGTTTGTCCACAAAAACTTTAACCTTGCCCATAACTTTTGATTTAGTAGAGCTATGACATTCATATTTCACATGTGTATTTCTTGTGACAAGACCTTTTTGGGGGTACCTCCAAATTTGACCTTTTGACCTTGGAGTTTGACCCACTTTTACACAAACATTTTGAACTTTTACTTTGGCCATATATTTTGAACAGTATTTAACAGGACATTAATACTTGACATATGTATTTTTTGTGGAAAGACCTTTCATTTGATACTAACAACTTTGACGTTTTTACCTTGACCTTGGAGATTTTGTACTTATTAAAAACACTTTAACCTTAAAGCTATAACTTTTGAGCAGAAAGTGCTAGGGCTTACATACTTTACGAATGTATTCCTTGTGAAAAGCTACTTTATAGGATACCAAGAACCTTGAAGCTTTTATCTTGACCTTGGAGTTTGACCTACTTTAAAAATACAACCTTGACCGTAATATTTGAAGGGTTAGAACTAGGGCTTTCATACTTCACATACGTATTCCTGGTGACAAGACCTTTTATTGATTTATTGATTTATTTATTTATTTATACCAAGAACCTTGATCTTTTGACCTTGACCTTTGAGTTTGACCCACTTTTACAAAAAATTCCAAATTTTTACTTTGACCTAATTTTTAAACGGTAGAAACTAGGAATTCCATATTTAAAATATTAATTCATATTGGCAAGACCTTTCATTTGAAACCATCAATTTTGACCTTTTGACCTTGACCTTGGAGATGTTTGTACTTACGAAAAAACTTGAACCTTGGTCATAACTTTTGAACGGTAATGGCTAGGGCTTTCACATTTCAAATGTGTAATCCATGTGACAAGACCTTTCATTTGATATCAAGAACCTTTGACCTTGGAGTTTGACCTTCTTTTTATAAACTTTAACCTTGGTTATAACTTTTGAACGGTGAGGGCCAGCGTTTTCATACTTCCAATATGTATTCTTTGAGACAAGGTCTTTCTTTAGAAACCGACTGCCTTTACCCTTTGACCTTGACCCCGGAGTTTGTCCTACCTTTAAGAATGTTAACCATGGTCATAACCCTTGAACAGGTGGTGCTTGTGTTTTATATTTCACATTTGTATTTCTTGTGAAAAGGCCTTACTTTAGGTACCAACATATTTGACCTGCATTTGAGAAAGCTTAACCTTCGCTATGTTGCCATACGGGGGCGTCAGTTATTCACAAACACATCTTGTTTATCTTATGATAATGTTTAATTTTCATACACTTATCATAAATCAAAATTTTATACGTAATTTTAATTAGGCGATTGTGGCCGGTGTCAACCCTTCCCTGTCTCAAACAAGCTGACAATAGCCAGCAATTGTTCTCTCAGCAACAAGGCCGCTAAGAATAACAAGTGCCCTGATCAAAGAATAATTCACCTGTGTTATGCCCGTGACAAAACTATTAGGAGTCCACTTTATTTTGCATATGATCTTTGACCTTGACTTCTGACCTTAACAAAACTTTAATCTTGGTCAAAGCTTTGCACCTGATGAGACAGGTTTTTTACATCTTCATGTGACAAGATTTGACAAATGAACTTTTCCATAGATGACTGCATCTCATTCAAAAATTACAGACACTGCATATCATTTCCCTGCAGCAAAACAACACTTTGGTTTTCTGCTTGACAAAATGTCATTATTCAGAATTTGTAGAGTTTGTATAATGCATCTATTTTGGCACTTTTGTTCTACTGTCATAAACCTTGACATCGAACATAAATGAAATTTGAACTTTGTGTTGGTCGATCTACTTTTATGAGGATTTCTATCGTTGCACACTTTATTCATTAATTATGAAGAGATGTATTTGTTCAGATTTTCTGTGGAACAAATGAGCAACATGACAAAATAAACAAGATGTGTTTGCGAAACACTGATGCCCCCGTATGGCAACATAGCAAAGATTAAAATTTTCTTTAAAGCAAATTTAATTAATTGGTACCAAACGTAGGGTATTCTCACTGGAAAACAATTGTGAAATTTGAAAGTAGACTAATGTTAAAGTTTTTTTTCAGTAAGTACAAAAATCTTCAAGGTCAAGGTCAAAAGGTCAAGGTAATTGGTATCCAATGAAAGGTCTTGCCATATAGAATACTTATGAAGAGTATGGAAGCCCTAGCCCTAACCGTTCAGAAGTTATAGCCAAGGTTATATTTTTTGAAAAGTAGGACAAACTCCAAGATCAAGGTCAAAGGGTCAATGTTCCTGTTCCTGAAAAGTCTTGTCACAAGGATTGAATATGTAAAGTATAAAAGCACTAGGCCAAACCCTAAAAGATATGGTCAAGGTTTGTTTTTTTAAAGTACTCAGTAGTTCACACTCAAAGGTCAAGGCCAAGGGGTCAAAGTTCTTGGTATCCAATGAAGGGACTTCTCACAAGAATTAAATACATGAAGTATGAAAGCCCTATCCCTTACCGTTCATGCACAAGGTTACAGTTTTTTCACAAGTACGGAAATCTACAATGTCAAGGTAAAAGGGTCAAAGTTGTTGTTATCCAATGAAAGGTCTTTTAACAAAGAATACATGTGTGAAGTATACATGTACTGGTATCCACTGTTCAAAAGATATGGCCAAAGTAAAAGTTTAAAATTTTTATGTAAAAGTGGGTAAAACTCCAAGGTCAAAAGGTTAAATTTGGTGGTATCCAAAGAAAGGTCTTGTCACAAGGAATACACATGTGAAATATGAAAGACATACCTCCACTACATCAAAAGTTATGGGTAAGGTTCAAGTTTTAGCGGACAAAGAGACAAACAGACAGACAGAGAGACAGACGGACGGACATAGTCAAAGGGTCAAGGTTGTTGGTATTCAATGAAAGGACTTTTAACAAAGAATACAGATGTGAAGAATACATGTCCTGTTATCTACTGTTCAAAAGAAATGGCCAAAGTAAAAGTTTAAAATTTTCATGTAAAAGTGGGTAAAACTCCAAGGACAAGGTCAAAAGGACAAATTTGGTGGTACCTAAAGAAAGGTCTTGTCACAAGAAAAACACATGTGAAATATGAAAGTCATACCTCCACTACATCAAAAGTTATGGGCAAGGTTAAAGTTTTTTGCGGACAAAGAGACAAACAGACAGACAGAGAGACAGACAGGCGGACGGATATGACAAAAACTATATACCCCCGAAACTTCGTCTACGGGGGCATAAAAAAGGTATGCTATAATGACAACATTAAATAATAACTTTAGATCAATAAATTTTAATCTCAAGAAAATCATTATAGTTCATTATGCAATTCGATCAGGCCTTCTCTACAAGATGTTAATCTTGTAACTGAATACACCCAAAGACATTCTTAAAAGTAATTGGATTTCATTTTGATAATGCAAAAAATGTTGGACACCCTACAGAAAATAAAGTACTTCGACCCCGCAAGAGGGAAAATCCTTAATATGGCTTTTCAGACTTATATTATAAGTATACACACCCTTCTGATAATTTAATGATCATTGCTGATGGACAAAAAGTACACAAAGCCTTGGTGATACACAGACCCTAGGTGATACACAGACCCTTTGTGATACACAGAACCTAGGTGATACATAGATCCTAGGTGTTCTATATACCCTTGGTAATACATAGACCCTAGGTGATACATATATCCTAGGTGTTCCATAGACCCTAGTGAAACATGACCCTAGAAGAAAACCCTTGGTGATATATAGATCCTTGGTGATACAAAGACCTTAGGTGATACATAAACCCTTTATGATACACAAACCCTAAGTGATACACAGACCCAAGGTGATACATAGACCCTTTGTGATACACAGAACCTAGGTGATACTGTAAAATCACATATTTTCGTGGGGTCTAATTTTCGGGGTTGATGGAAAAAACGTTGGTTCGTGGGGATTGATTTCGTGGATGAAGAACTTTTTAGTAGTTGTGCATATGAACATTTACATTTCGTGGCGGACATGAATTCGTGGGTCTCTTCATACCACGAAGACAACGAAAATTAAACCCCCCCACGAAAATTAGTTGTTTCACAGTACACAGAACCTAGGTGATACATAGATCCTAGGTGTTCCATAGGTCCTTGGCGATACACAGACCCTAGGTGATACATAGATCCTAGGTGTTTCATAGACCCTAGTGATACATAGACCCTAGAAGAAAACCCTTGGTGGTATACAGATCCTTGGTGATACAAAGACCTTAGGTGAAACATAAACTCTTTGTGATACACAGACCCTAGGCTATACACAGACCTAAGGTGATACATAGACCTTAGGTGATACATAGACCTTGGTGATACAAAGGCCCTTGGAGATAAACAGACCCTTGGTGATACACAGACCCAAGGTGATACATAGACCTTAGGTGATACAAAGGCCCTTGGCGATAAACAGACCCTTGGTGATACACAAACCCTCGGCGATTCATAGACCCTTGGTAATATAGAGACCCTTGATGATACATAGACCCCTGGTAATACAGAGACCCTTGGTGATACATTGACCCTTGGTGACACACAGACTCTTGGTAATACATTGACCCTTGGTGACAAATAGACCATAGGTGATACAAACAAGCACTTGGTGACAAACATAACCTTCGTGATACAATCCCTTGGTGATACATATACCGTTGGTGAAACACAGGGCATTGGTAATATACATACTTTTTAAGATACATAGACCCTTGGTGACAAAGACCCTGCGTGATACATAGAGTCATAGACCCTTGTTAAAACTGAGACCCTTGACAGGCCCTCTGCGATGCACATACTCTTGGTTATATTAAAAACCAAACCTTTGTAAATTCAGACTCTTTCTGATACACCATTGTTAATATAGACAAAAGTGATCAATAAACAGAGACTAATAATAATTTTGTAGACCCTGGTACGTGAAAGGTAGTACCTATCCTAGATATAAATATACCAACCTTGATGATTGGTAATAATAGCAGTAATGACTCTAGTGATGGATATATAGAACCTGTAGAGTGGTATACAAACCCTGGTGATGGGTATATAGACCCTGTTGATAGGTAATACAGAACCTTGTGATGGGTATACAGACCCTGGGGATGGGTATACAAACCCTTGTGATAGATAATACAAACCCTGGTGATGGGTATACAGACCCTCTTGATGGGTATATATACCCTGGTGATGGGTATATAGATCCTGGTGATGGGTATATAGACCTTGGTGATGGGTATATAGACTCTGGTGATGAGTAAACCAACCCTGGTGATGGGTATACAAGCCCTTGTGATAGATGATATAGACCCTGGTGATGGGTATACAAACCCTGATGACATATAATATAGACCATGGTGATGGGTATATGGACCCTAGTGATGGGTAAACAGACCCTGGTGATGGGTAATACAGACCCTGGTTGGGGATGGGTATACAGACCCTGGTGATAGATAATATAGACCCTGGTGATAGGTATACAAACCCTGATGACATATAATATAGACCATGGTGATGGGTATATGGACCCTAGTGATGGGTAAACAGACCCTGGTGATGGGTAATACAGACCCTGGTTGGGGATGGGTATACAGACCCTGGTGATAGATAATATAGACCCTGGTGATAGGTATACAAACCCTGATGACATATAATATAGACCATGGTGATGGGTATATGGACCCTAGTGATGGGTAAACAGACCCTGGTGATGGGTAATACAGACCCTGGTAATGGGTATATAGACCCTGGGTATGGGTATACAAACCCTGATGATAGATAATATGGACCTCGGTGATGGGTATACAAACCCTGGTGATAGATAATATGGACCCTGGAGATGGGTATATAGGCCCTGGTGATAGGTATATAGACCCTGGTGATGGGTATACAAACCCTGATGATGGGAACATAAACCCTGGCAATACATAAACAGAACCTGTCTTCAACAAAAAGTATGAATGAATAAATAATTTAATAAAACAAAAGATAAAGTTAATAAGTAAATAACAAAATAAATAAAAAGATAATTAAAATAATAAATAAATTATTTGATTAATTTTAAAAGAATAATAATAAAAAGGAATAAATATGATACAAAATAAATAATGTATTAGTAAATCAAACATTTACTTAATTATTATAAATAATAAATAAACCATAATTAAATAATTCACAAATAGAAGAATTAATTACTAATTAGAATAATGAATTAATGAGGAAAGGAATGTACGAGGGTTGTCCGTAAAGTTCGTGGACAAGCCAAAAATCTAATAAATGTTGTGTCATTGATATTTATTATTGTCATATTTCTAATCCTTTACTTAATGTGAATTAAAAAATACAAAAAATTATTCAATTTCTAATGTTTAATTACAATTATGGCTTCATGATTAGACTTAGAATGGAGACCCGGAGCACCGCAAAATTTTAATTAAAAAAATATTTATCACTTTTTAAATTTCATTTGTATTTTGAAAAATTCTGGGGAAATTAGAAAGAATTTCACGTAATAAGGTTGACAGAAGTTATCACGTCAAACCTGCAAAATTTGAACGTTCAAAGTTTCAAAATGTCTGAGCAATCAGCGTTAGAACATATTAAGACAGGATCGAAATCGTTCAAAAAAGAGACGTTTTCGGGATAGGTGGAGCAGTGAACAGTGATAAAATTCTGCGTTGACATCGGAAAAACACCTACAGAGACCAATACATTCTGTAAACAATCGGGAAAACATAGTAAAAGAAGTCGTTCGCTAGGATTTAAGTGGTATATAATATTTTCGGACGGAATGAACAGTTTACCGGATGACATGCGTGAAGGAAAACCATTATTCGGAGATTGCAGCGCTATAAAATATGATTTTCGTAACGTGATCATGCCGTTTTTCCGTACATGAAATCGTCTTTACACGGACAGTGGTTGGATGATTGCAGGATATGAGACAGGCATTGTTAAATATTATTTTAAGAATGAAACTTGAATATTTTGTGCATATTTTTATGACTATCAAAACGACTTAAGATAGGTATTGAGTTAAACGCTGACTATGTTGAGAAAAGTTTCTAGTGCTCGTATTTAGCTTTTGACGTCGGTAACGTCAAGAATTTTCGTTTTAGTGCTCCGGGAATGAGTGTGTGTCTTTTCTGTATCTGATAAAAATATAACTATTTGTACTTTGTGTTTGTTGAAAACTTGCATATTTATAAAATGAAACATGAATTTAATGAATATAATAGTTTCAAATATTTTGTCAATGTTTATCAATAATTAACAATGTTGTCCACAAACTTTACGGACAACCCTCGTATTCATAAATAAACAGAGAAATAAATTTACTAATGAATATATGTTACTTAATTTATTTATAACTATTACAATTAAAAAAGAAATAGGTAAATTCAGGAAAGGAGTTGCCTAGTAAAGTCAGGGTAAGAATGGCAATATAAAATAAATCTGAATCTATGAATGACAGGTAGGAATAGTACGAATATTTTGTCGTTTTCTAATCTGGTACAAGGTACAGGTAGGTGAGAGAAAGCTCTGAGATAAGGGACTTATCTTCCTGTTAAACTTATCTTTTGATTCTCCATAAAAGGTAAGAAGTTGCCTAGTAAGACCAGGGTAAGAATTTCAGTATAAAATAAACAGTATCTATGAAAGACAGGTAGGAATAAATCGAATATTTTGCCGTATTCTTATCTGGTACAAGGTACAGGTAGGTGAGAGAAAACTCTGAGATCAGGGACTTATCTGCATTTTAAACCTATCTTTTGAATCTCAATAAAAGGTGAAAAGTTGTCTAGTAAGACCAGGGTAAGAATTTCAGTATAAAATAAATCTGAAACTGTGAATGACAGGTAGGAATATGACGAATATTTTGCCGTATTCTTATCTGGTACAAGGTACAGGTATGTGAGAGAAAGCTCTCAGATAAGGGACTTATTTTCATGTTAAACCTATCATTTGAATCTCTATAAAAGGTAAGTAGTTGCCTAGTAAGATCAGGGTAAAAATTTCAGTATAAAATAAATCAGCATTTATGAAAGACAGGTAGGAATATGACGAATATTTTGCCGTATTTTTATCTGGTACAAGGTACAGGTAGGTGAGAGAAAGCTCTTAGATTAGAGACATATCTTCATGTTAAATCTATCTTTTGAATCTCCATGAAAGGTAAGCAGTTGCCTTGTAAGATCAGGGTAAAAATTTCAGTATAAAATATATCAGCATCTATGAAAGACAGGTAGAAATATGACGAATATTTGCTGTATTCTTATGTGGTTTAAGGTACAGGTAGGTGAGAGAAAGCTCTGAGATAAGGGACTTATCTTCCTGTTAAACTTATCTTTTGATTCTCCATAAAAGGTAAGAAGTTGCCTAGTAAGACCAGGGTAAGAATTTCAGTTCAAAATAAACAGCATCTATGAAAGACAGGTAGGAATAAATTTAATAGAATATTTTGCACTTATATTCTTATCTGGTACAAGGTACAGGTAGGTAATATTAAAAGGTTTAATCTTAGGGGAGAGAAAACTCTGAGATCAGGGACTTAAAAATCTGCATTTTAAACCTATCTTTTGAATCTCCATAAAAGGTAAGAAGTTGCCTAGTAAGGTCAGGGTAAGAATGGCAGTACTTTCTCAATGAATAAATCTGAAACTGTTTCATACCTCTGAGGAGTAGCGATAACAAGCATTTCTTGCGAAAGGGGCAATAACTTCGAAAGCGGTCAAGGTTCATCGCAGGGTCAACTATCTTTTACGGAATACATTCCTATGAACTATAAATCTTTTCGATATATCTTACAAAAAACAGGTAATAAAAAAAAAGAACTAGGAGACTTATTGTTCAAAGAACAATAAGAGGTCTTTCCACCTTTTGAATTTCAATTTCATTTATAATTTATCTCTTTAAGATTATTTCATAAAAAAAGAAACCAGGAATGGCTTTAAAGTAAAAATTTAAAAATTTTCAGGTCATTTTGACCTTCAAATCTATTCAAGGTAAAGGTCAAGGGTCACAGGTAATTAACCTCCTATCTCTATGACTTATAGTAGTTATAAGGTTTAATAGTAAGCACAAAAGCATTATAGGGAAATAACTCATTCAAGGAGATCAGGGAACATAAATTTCCCATATTAAAAATTTTCATAAATTCAGTTTTTAAGTACATATTATAGAAAGACAAAAAGGTTAATGCATGGTAGAATATTTGCATTTGTTGTATATTGCGGACTAGCACATTTTAATTTAAATGTCGGAAAGGGAATGTTTAAAGAGTTACCCAGCATTTGTTTCTTTCTAAGTTTAAAAAAACATTATACGTTTAAATCTAATTTTTTTTTACTAAAATATTTTTAATGTTATCATCAAACTTTAGAAAGTAACATAAACACATCCCCTTTTTGCTATCAGTCATTTTGAGGAAATATAGGCATTACAAATTAATCAAGTAAGAACATATATAGAAAAATATATAATTTTAAATATACATAACATCATGCAGTACTTACAATGCATCTGCACAGCTTGACATTGGTATTACGCAGGTAACATGGAAATGTTAATAAAAGTAAACAATATTGCTTGCATAAAATGACATTTGACCTTTGAAATGGTCCATTTTTTAAATTTTTTTTAAATTGTCTATTTTTAGTTGATACAATTAAATTCAATGAAAAAGAAACCAGAGATTGCTTGAAAGATAGGAAAAAAATTATAAATTAAAAATGATGAAATCATCTTGACCTTTGACCTTCAATAAATTTTCAAGGTCAAATGTTATGAATTGCATTGCGATAAAGCCCATGCGTTTATGACTTTTAGTTTTAAAGTTTAATGACTAGCGTAAAGAAGTTAAAGGGTATAAATAACTCATATAAGCCTAAGGGGCCATCTTCCTTTCTGTACACTGTGAATTGAAAAAACTGTTTCTTCATTAAGTGAATATTTCTCCTTAACATTTAACGGTAAGGAGGAGTTGCCTAGTAAGACCAGGGTAAGAATTTCAGTGAAATGTTGAAAATAAAAAGCATCTATGAAAGACAGGTAGGATGTAATGAAATATTTTCTCTTTTTTTGTATTCTTATCTGGTACAAAGGTACAGGTAGGTGAGAGAAATGAAAATTTCTCTGAGATTTTTCAGGGACTTATCTTTCATTGAAAATTAAACCTATCTTTTGAATCTCCATAAAAGGTAAGGAGTTGCAATTAACTGTCTTTGCATCTTATAGTTCGAAAATATAAGGTTTAATAGTAAGGTAAAGGGCAATAACTCATATAAGGGGTCATCAGAATCTGAAGTATGAAAAGATACAGGTTTGGAATAGTCTAAATTTTGTTGATTTCGGAGGAGTAGCAATAACAAGGTTTTTCGCAGGGGCAATAACTTTTACAAGGGTCAATCATAAAGGACAAGACTGAAATCTTTGACAGAGTTTTAAGAATGCTCTGAGTATATATGTTTAAGGACATTATTTTTCCTATTAAACCTTTTTTTAATTTAAAGGTCAAATAATAAGGTACAGGTGTTGCCAAGCCTCTACTACTAATATCAGGGTAATAATTCCAATATTATAATAAATCAGCATCTAAGTTGTGCCTAAGAAAGACATTAGAGAAGTTTTCAGGAATATTTTGACAAATATTTTTTTGCACAAGGGGCAATAACTTTTATTCAATCTTATGAAATCTGAAACAGTTTTAAGGTACAGGTAGGTGAGAGATATAAAAAGAACTCTCAGTTTTGGATCAGGAATTTTAAGACATAGTTGGGTGCATGTCACACCTGTTTTGAAAATTTTTAATTATTAGTAAAATTCAAAAAGTTTCAGGGGCAATAACTCTTGAAGGGGTCACCGAAGACTTTCACAATGAATAGATTCCATAAGTCAAAGGTAAGGTTTCATATTTCTACGGTTTACGGTTTTGAAGGAGTAGCGATAACAAGGTTTTTCGCAAAAGGGTGATAACTTTTAATGGGGTCAATAAAATACGAATTCCTTTTAATATAAACATAAATGATGCTAAGACAGTTTGTATATGTTAAGAGACAAAAAAGATATAAAAAGAGCTTAATTTCTCAATTTTGGAATGACCTTGACCTTTGACCTTTGTATTTCATTAAAGATCTGGTACAAGGTTTTGAAAATTTTTAATTATTTGGTAGGTGAGAGAAAGCTCTGAATAGATTAGAGACATAATTAGGCAAAGCCATTGGTGAAGGTTTCATACCTTTACGGTTTACGGTTTTAGAGGAGTAGCTATTTTTAGCACAAGGGGCAACAACTTTTGGCTCAATCTTAGGGGCCATGATTTATATCTTCTAGAGTTTCAAAAGTACATATTAAAGACATTAGATCGCATTGTTTAAGGACATAAGAGCTATTAAGAGAAATTTATTTCTCATAATTGGAATGACTTTGACCTTTGACCTTGAAATGAATTTGAAGGCAAAAGGTCATTGAATGTTATGCAGTTGGTTTCATGTCACTAAGACTTTTCGTTTTGAAAATTTTTAATTTTTAGTAAAATTTATAAACTTTCAGGGGCAGTTATATTTGCAATGAATAGATTGAAAAGTCTCCTTAATTAGTTGAAGACAATGGTGAAGGTTTTATATCAGGTTTACGGTTTCGGAGGAGTAGCGATAACAAGCTTTTCGGTGAAAGGGGCAATAACTGCATAAGGGATCTAAGTTAAAACATGGGGGGTCATTTTTCCTTTGAATATCCAGTATCATGAACTATAAAGTTTTTCGATAAGTCTCCAAAACATAAGGTAAGAAATAAAATAAAAAACAGAAGCATTTCAAGAGGTCTTTCCACAGAAAGGTGGAAAGACCTAATAATAAACAGAAGAATATCAATAGGTCTTTCCACAGAAAGGTGGAAAGACCTAATAAACAGCATCTATGAAAGACAGGTAGGAATAAATCGAATATTTTGCCGTATTCTTATCTGGTACAAGGTACAGGTAGGTGAGAGAAAACTCTGAGATCAGGGACATATCTTCGTATTAAACCTATCTTTTGAATCTCCATAAAAGGTAAGGAGTTGCCTAAGGGTAAGAATGGCAGTGTAACATAAATCTGAATCTATGAATGACAGTAAATATCAGGGTTTTCTGAGAATTTCAGGGACATATCTTCCTAAAACCTAAATCATAAAAGGTAACTGTGAAAGACAGGTAGAATTCCAATATGACTAAATATTTTGCCGTATTCTTATCTGGTACAAGGTACAGGTAGGTGAGAGAAAACTCTGAGATCAGGGACATATTTTCATGTTAGACCTATCTTTGAATCTCCATAACAGGTAAGGAGTTGCCTAATACGACCTGGGTAAGAATTTTAACATTAAATAATTCAGCATCTATGAAAGACTGGTAGGATTATGACGAATATTTTGTCGTATTCTTATCTGGTACAAGGTACAGGTAGGTGAGAGAAAGCTCTGAGATCAGGGACTTATCTGCATTTTAAACCTATCTTTTGAATTTCCATAAAAGGTAAGGAGTTGCATTGTTTTCGGTAAGGTACAAGATACAGGTAAAAGAGAAAGCTTTCAGGGACATATCTTCCTATTAAACCTTTTTTTAGAACTCCATACAAGGTAAAAATTTCAATATTAAATAAATCAGCATCTATGAAAGACAGGTAGGAATATGACAAATATTTTGCAGTATTCTTATCTGGTACAAGGTACAGGTAGGTGAGAGTAATCTCTGAGATCAGGGACATATCTTCCTATTAAACATTTTTCTTTAAAACTCCATAAAAGGTAAGGTATTGCCGAGTAATATCAGGGTTAGAATTCCAATATTAAATAAATCATCATCTATGAAAGACACGTAGGAATATGACAAATATTTAGCCGTATTCTTATCTGGTACAAGGTACAGGTAGGTGAGAGAAAGCTCTGAGATCAGGGACATATCTTCCTATTAAACATTTTTCTTTAAAACTCCATAAAAGGTAAGGTATTGCCGAGTAATATCAGGGTAAGAATTCCAATATTAGATAAATCAGCATCTATGAAAGACACGTAGGAATATGACAAATATTTTGCCGTATTCTTATCTGGTACAAGGTACAGGTAGGTGAGAGAAATCTCTGAGATCAGGGACATATCTTCATATTAGACCTTTTTTTAGAACTCCATACAAGGTATGGTGTTGCCAAGTAATATCAGGGTAAGAATTTCAATATTAAATAAATCAGCATCTATGAAAGACAGGTAGGAATATGACAAATATTTTGCAGTATTCTTATCTGGTACAAGGTACAGGTAGGTGAGAGTAATCTCTGAGATCAGGGACATATCTTCCTATTAAACATTTTTCTTTAAAACTCCATAAAAGGTAAGGTATTGCCGAGTAATATCAGGGTTAGAATTCCAATATTAAATAAATCATCATCTATGAAAGACACGTAGGAATATGACAAATATTTAGCCGTATTCTTATCTGGTACAAGGTACAGGTAGGTGAGAGAAAGCTCTGAGATCAGGGACATATCTTCCTATTAAACATTTTTCTTTAAAACTCCATAAAAGGTAAGGTATTGCCGAGTAATATCAGGGTAAGAATTCCAATATTAGATAAATCAGCATCTATGAAAGACACGTAGGAATATGACAAATATTTTGCCGTATTCTTATCTGGTACAAGGTACAGGTAGGTGAGAGAAATCTCTGAGATCAGGGACATATCTTCATGTTAGACCTATCTGTTGAATCTCCATAACAGGTAAGGAGTTGCCTAGTAAGATCAGGGTAAGAATTTCAGTATAAAATAAATAAGCATCTATGGAAGACTGGTAGGATAGTGAGGAATATTTTGTCGTATTCTTATCTGGTACAAGGTACAGGTAGGTGAGAGAAAACTCTGAGATCAGGGACTTATCTGCATTTTAAACCTATCTTTTCAATCTCCATAAAAGGTTAGGAGTTGCCAAGTAAGGTCAGGGTAAGAATGGCAGTATAAAATAAATCTGAATCTATGAATGACAGGTAGGAATAGTACGAATATTTTGTCGTTTTCTTATCTGGTACAAGATACAGGTAGGTGAGAGAAAGCTCTGAGATCAGGGACTTATCTATGACAAATTCCTTTTGCCGAATTCTTATCTGGTACAAGGTACAGTTAGGTGAGAGAAAGCTCTGAGATTAGAGACATATTTTCATGTTAAATCTATCTTTTGAATCTCCATAAAAGGTAAAGTTTTGCCAAGTAAAATCAGGGTAAGAATTTCAGTATAAAATAAATCAGCATCTATGAAATACAGGTAGGATATGACGAATATTTGGCCGTATTCCTATCTGGTACAAGGTACAGGTAGGTGAAAGATAGCTCTGAAATCAGGGACATATCTTTAGGTTAAACTTATCTTTTGAATCTCCGTAAAAGGTAGGAAGTTGCCGAGTTCGATTTAGAATTATTAGCTGGTACAAACTACAGGTAGGTAGGAAAACCTTTTTAAGATCATGGTAATAATTTCAATCTAAAACAAATCAGCATCAATGAATGACATTAGGGATTATGAATATTTACATCCAAATTTGATACTTTCTTTTAAAACAATTTGCTGTAAATGAATGCATTATAAGAACAACTTATAAACAAGATGTGTTTGTGTAACATTATGCCCGCGTATGGCAACATAGCAAAGATTAAACTTTTCTTAAATGCAAATTTAATTAATAGGTACCAAAAGTAAGGTATTTTCAGTGGAAAATAATTCTGAAACTTGAAAGTAAGCCTATGTTAAAGTTCTTTTTTCAATAAGTACAAAAATCTATGGTCAAGGCCAACAGGTCAATGTAACTGGTATCAAAATGAAAGGTCTCGCCACATAGAATTTTTATATAGAGTATGAAAGCCCTAGCCCTAACCGGTCAGAAGTTATGACCAAGGTTATATTTTTTAAGTAGGTCAAACCCCAAGGTCAAAGGGTCAACGTTCTTGTTATCAAATGAAAGGTTCTGTCACAAGAATTAAATAATGTATGTATGTTAATTATGAAAGCACCAGCCATAATACTTTAAAAGTTATGGTCAAGGTTTGCTTTTTTAAAGTAGGTCAATCTCAAAGGTCAAGGTCAAAGGGTCAAAGTTCTTGGTATCCAATGTAGTAACTTTTCACAAGGATTACGTATATGAAATATGAAAATTCTATCCCCTACCGTTCAAAAGTTATAGCTAAGGTTAAAAAATTTTTACAAGTACGGAAATCTACAAGGTCAATGTCAAAGGGTCAAGGCAGTTGGTATCCAATTAAAGGTCTTTCAAAGAAGATTAAATATGTGAAGTATAAATGTCTAGGTCTACTGTTAAAAAGATATGGCTAAAGTAAAAGTTTAAAATTTTCATGAAAAATGTGTCAAACTCCAAAAAATTAATATAAATAATCGAGAGCTAACATCAGCCTTTCAGTGCTGAACTAATTGTTTAAAAAGGATGACTCAATGATCTACAAAATAAAAAGTTGGTATGACATTCCACCTTAAACGTTTTTGAAGAGTTATCTGCATTTGGTGAAAAGAAGAAAATTTATTATTTCTCAATGTGTCTGCGGTAAAGGTGTCATTTTTTTTTATATAATTTAAAATAGATATACATGTAGTTTATTCAAATATTTACAGATATTTGTTTGAAAATCAAATAAATTTTTACAATCTCTTCAAAAACATGTGCAGCCCAGAGACTTCAATTAATGTTTAATTCAAGGTGCAATTAATTGGATAAAAATCAAAGTTTTGTACAAATCTCAAGTAAAGCATTATTTGATACCATCTTCAAAATTCTATCAAGATTTAAACTATCAGACCATTCATTTATTAGGTACGTAATATGGTCGCTATACATTATAACTTAAATGCTTCGGAATTCTCGCGGGGCTGCCCTTCAATACATGGTCATTATATTAGAAGTGAAATCTAGTAATTTGGACTTTATAATGGATAAGTTTAATAATTTTTTTTAAAAATTTAAAACATATTTTACAACAAGTATTATACAAAAATCACTGCCCTAAGTGAAGAAATATTAATAAAGAAAGTACAATGTCATATGTTTGTACTTTGGATCACATGAAAATAAAAATTCACTCGAATAAACTAGTGTGAAATACCAGGTATACCAGACCCAGAATAGTAGTGACTGCCGAATAGCGAGAGATATAGGTCTTGTAGATTTACGTATCCCTTGCTCTAGCTCTTGCGTTAGCATATCCTCGGGAAAAAAACTTGAGTTTTGTGAGAAATTAAGTCTTATCGCTTAGCTAATAATGATTTCTAATTAGTGGTTGTTGTAAAGGTATGAGTTTCTAATTGAAATAAGAAAATAATTATTTCTATCTCACAACCTGAGTATAATAATCATTCAATTACACTGGCGGATTAGTTTAGAGGTAGTGCACCCCCCCCCCCCCGGGCCCCCATGTCTGTTTCTATCTCACAACCTGAGTACAATAGTCATTCAATTACACTGGCGGATTAGTTTAGAGGTAGTGCAACCCCCTCCCCCGGGCCCCATTTTCTGTCCAATATATACATAAGATTTTATTAATTCAATAATTTTTAATTTCAAATAAATTTAATTTACCAATAAAATAAATGTTATTAAAAAATATTTATTTAATTTCTGTATATTTTAACACTGACAAACTGTTAACTCTGACAAACAACCGCCCCCCCCCCCTTTTCAAGATTCCTGGATTCGCCACTGAAATCTGCGTCGCCGTGTGAAATAGTAGTAAGAAAATCTGCTTTAAAGTCGCGGATTAAGGAGATAATCCTTGTGTTGCAGGTTTGAATCCCTCTGAAGGACGTGGAAACCGGTCCTCCAATGAGACCGTATACACCGAGGTCCCTTGTCGCAGTTGGTGCTGGCACGAAAAAGGCCCCTCACTGTGCAGGGGGCCAGGACCCCTTTTTCTTTACAAAAAATACTTAAGTTTTAATAATTCAATAATTTTAGTGTGGTTGTGGACTCCTTAACCCTGAGGAAGTACCGCGCTCCACCCCTCCATGTCGCTGTTGGTGCTGGCACGAAAAAGGTCCCTCACTGCTCAATGACCCAGGGTTTCGAGCAGCTTTTCAACGGCAATTGTTAGTGTTCCCATGAGTGAAAAATTGGAGCAAGGATCTTAAGGCAGCATTTAAACACGTTTGGTTTTTATTTCTTACATGACCACATTTAACGATAGAAGCCTGTCTCCACTAGGTAATAACCCCCCCCCCCCCCCTCGTGCATTTTCCATTCGCAATACACATAACAACCAAACTGCACTAATCGAAATACAAATAAATATATAGAAAGGAAATACATCCAGTACTATACCTCAGCTCCTTTTATTTTATATTAAAATCAATCCACGATAAAAATCATTATCTTTAATTTATCGATGTTTTATGATTAATTTATATTGATAAGTTGTTTATATATACTGACATTTCCACTTTTCGGCATACGGATTGATGTATAATAACCCCATTGTAAATTACATATGAAATAAATATAAACTACCAATCAAATAAATATTATTAAAGAATGTTATTTCTATATATTTTAACACATGTGGAATATTCCATGTACGAGTGAATAGGTCTCTAGTGATGACGTTTTACGCATCTTATGAACGATAACTCATGTTCGACTTCTTTTACGCCATAGCATCTAGTGATAACCTCTTCGCTAGCCAGGGGTTTCTGATGAGGAGAGGAGCGTATCAGAAACCCTTGGCTAGCAAAGATGAATTCTAGGAACACCAAAATGTAAAATGTTTTATTTCAATTTAATGAAAAACTATAAACCTGAAAAATTATCGTAAAAATTAACGTAATGTGCGTTAAGAATTAATTTGTCCTTTTCTTCCTCGCAGTATTTGTTTGCATAATTTAACTTTGCAACGCCATTTGACGTCACAAGCGGCTCTTACATCTATTAACCGCGGCAGTTTTAAAGGGCGCTAAATTAGCATATGAGATTAGCGAAATAAGAAATTATGAAGAAGGAAAATTAAAGAATGTAAATATAAGCATTGAATTCATATTTTTGGATGTCTTCGGTCCTATAACACACCTGGCCGTGCCGACAAATTATCATACCGCGCTAACGCATGGTATTCAATTTGTCGGCACGGCCAGAGGCCTGTTTAGCAGAGCGAACGTTCGCGAGCGCTCGCCAAAATTCCTTATTCCTCCAATAGTAATTTTGGCGAGCGCTCGCGAACGTTCGCTCTGCTGAACAGGCCTCTCAGGTGTGTTATAGGACCGAAGACATCCAAAACTATGAATTCAATGCTTAAATATAGCTCAGGGGTATCTTGAGAAAATATTTTAGAATGGCAAAGAAACTTATTTTACACAAGATACGACGATCATAACACTTATTCATTTATCCTTTCACTCTGAAAATGAAAAAGAACAACGGAGAGTTGAAAGGAAGAAAAAAGAAACATGTGCGATTTAGACGTGAAAATTTGACGTCACAATAAACACGTTTTCTCAACGTCAGCGCTTATGTCATTAAGCCCGGTTTTGTCAGAGAGTGGTTTTTGAAGAAACTACAGTCATTGTTAGAAATATAACAAAGGATCATTGTGAGTATTTTACGCATGTCAGCACTATTCTTTTTTTAAATACATGTCTGAAATATAATATTGTAACCCTTGCATAAAAGACACTATTTCCTTTCCCTGGTTCAAATTATAATGATGTTAAATAAAGCGTCCTGCAAAAATGTTCTCTTAGTAATTTTAAATTGCATTATTGGTTAATGGCAAAAAGTCATCAAATCACTTTTCTTATTAGTTTTAAAACATTCAACAAATTCAAAATTAAAAATTGTAAAATTTAATCCAAATCGCAAAACCATTCAAATTCAGTAATGTGTAGCATTTTTTGTTGCGATGAAAAAAGTGAAGATTACGATGCGTCTCCTATTGCTGTGTGCCCAATTTAAACATTCGACATGTTATTGTCTGACGTCACGGCGTCAGACAGTACTAGATTTAACCAGGGCTTATTTATGCAGTCGTTCCATGAAATTGTTTAGATAGGTCGATGGTGGAAATTTCGATACATGCATAATCTCCAAAGACGCATGTTGTTCGTCCCAGGAGGAAATGAGCTTTTATTTACATTTATTTACTGAATGATCTTGTCTTTAGTATAATCCGTGCTTTCTTCTTTGAACATGTCCACTTCAGTTCTCTATGAAAAATGCCTTATTATATGAATATCACTGTTTTGTGTTGTGTATCAAAGATTAAGTCATTTTACATGTTATGGTAAAATAATTGATTGCTTATTTTCAGTAAAATTATGCCTTGACATTGAATTACTAGTACCTAAACACCAGGCACGTGGTCAAATATTTTCTCTTAGTTGCCCTGCTCCAAGTATTGTAAAAACTGATAATACAGTGCCTGAGAAAAATGCAGTGAAAACAGAAAAAATGTCTTATTCAAGTTCGCTTATAATTAAGGTCTTCCGACTTCCTTCGGAAGACCTTATTGTTTTCCGTCGGTTTCCTATTATTATTATTATTATTATTATTATTTTTCTTTTTTCATAGTTATGGCGATATCTCAGCTGTGTCTGTACGGATTTCAAAGATTTTTACAGGAAAGATGCCTCACATTATTATCTCCAGACTTGTTTTTCATTTTTTCAAAATTTACTTCCATTCGCGATTTTTGGGGAAATTTGTATTTTTTAAATGGATTTTTGTACCCCAGTTTTCTCGAAAACGGCTAAAGATATGACATTGAAACTCATGGACATGAAAGAGCATCAAATGTAGATGTGCCGAACGTCCTTCATTTTTTGTCGTTCCTACTTCTGGTCGCAAACGGAAGTGAATTTAAAAAGTCTAATTTTTCAACTTTTTTGTTTTTCAATATTTTTCTTTCAGATTTACAGGGTTTATAGAGCGTCTTCAACGATATCTATATATGTTTTCATTTTTTTCATGCGTGCGTTTATTGCGAAGATATGACAGAACCAAACTTTGTCTTACTGTCGCGGGTTCGAATCCCGCTCGGGGCGTTCCCCAAATTTTTTCTTTGTTTTTGTCTTTTTTCAGTTGCAAATTACTTTTCACTCTTTTATAACATGTGTGGAAAATTTCGCCGATTTTTAAAAGCTATATTTGGAGATATTTTGTGAAATACCTGGAACAATCACGATCTGTGTTGAGAAACTACTGTAAATGAACGTAAACGAAAAAAATACATTATGGAATCTATTTCATAGGATGACGCAGACTAGATTGCAAAAGAGAAGTGGGTCGGAAGACCTGCTTGTTGCCTCAGCAACAAGATCGCATCTAGTTCTTATTATTATTTGTAAATAGAATTGTATGTTGCTGAAGTGTTATACTTCACTCCTTTCCAACGATTATATTTTGGACGATAATACATTGTAAATTAGTTTGCCTCTTCTTGTTTCTTTTCCCAGATGCTTCAGTTCAGAATTTCATCAATCAATTACGTAACAGTGTTAAATAGAGAATCATTGTACATCAAATGGTTTGAGAAGCTATGAAAGCTTTCAAGAACAGCAGGGGAATGGTCAGCATGTGTAACGCTCTGCCAAGATTGTTATCGCCAGGGTTAGGGTTAGGGTTATACGCGCCCATTATGTGATCAAAGATCTTTTCATTGATTTCATCATTTACAACCTTCATTTTATTCTGTTTGTTGAATAAAAAATCAGGTCACTTAACATATAAAACATTGCTTTAAAAATGCTGACCCGGGATCTTGAAACATCTTAAGACTAAGTCGATCAAAATCTTAATTTTATAATAAAATTTGTAAAAGTCAAGCAGACCAGAAGGGTTAGGGTTAGGGATATTTTTAATATTGTTTCACAGATATGTTGTTATGTGCAAATGAAGAAATAAATTCCATAATTAATAAATATTTTATCGGCGATTAAAAATTTCACTTAATTCTTAGTTTGTTTCATGATCCTGGAGCCAGGAGCTTCAATTGAAAGTTATTGTATACAATATGAAGATATATTAATTATCGAACGAAAGAAATTATATAACATAATATATTATTTCTTGTTTCTTTTCCCAGATGCTTCAGTTCAGAATTTCATCAATCAATTACGTAACAGTGTTAAATAGAGAATCATTGTACATCAAATTGTTTGAGAAGCTATGAAAGCTTTCAAGAACAGCAGGGGAATGGTCAGCATGTGTAACGCTCTGCCAAGATTGTTATCGCCAGGGTTAGGGTTAGGGTTATACGCGCCCATTATGTGATCAAAGATCTTTTCATTGATTTCATCATTTACAACCTTCATTTTATTCTGTTTGTTGATTAAAAAATCAGTTAGGTCATTTAACATATAAAACATTACTTGAAAAATGCTGACCCGGGATCTTGAAACATCTTAAGCCTAAGTCGATCAAAATCTTGATTTTATAATAAAATAATGTAAAAGTCAAGCAGACCAGAAGGGTTAGGGTTAGGGTTAGGGATATTTTTAATATTGTTTCATAAAGATGTTGTTATGTGCAAATGAAGAAATAAATTCCATAATTAATAAATATTTTATCGGCGATTAAAAATTTCACTTAATTCTTAGTTTGTTTCATGATCCTGGAGCCAGGAGCTTCAATTGAAAGTTATTGTTTACAATATGAAGATATATTAATTATCGAACGAAAGAAATTATATAACATAATATATTATTTCTTTCCGCTTTATGAATTTAAGCAAACCACGTCAGACAAGCTTTTTAGGAAAGCTAATACTTGTTTAAGTATTATTTTCTGTGCATTAATTACCTTCAATTTCATTTTTAAAAATTTCTTTATAGATTTTGATAATTCTGATTCAGCTATTAAAATGGCGGATCTTCACATGGGACAGGAGGTAGTGTGACATGCGGAGTTTACATAAGCCTCGAACTTATCGTTAGAATAATGTATTCTTAGTGAAACAGGAATAAATAAATGGTAAGCCTATCTTTGAGCACTTTCCAATGTTGAAATATAATTTGTGTGTTTACCAAGAAGACTTTATTCCAATTTGTTCTAATCTTCCTCAATTTTGACATTAATTTTTGAAGTTATTGACTGGGCAAAACATGCCTTCAAGAATGCATCTTAAGTATAAGTTATGTCATGACTATGTGAAAAGTAAATGTATTTGAATTCAATTGGTGACACCACATAAAAAGGATTAATTATAGTGAATTTGCCTGTCATCTGTCTTAATTGGTGAGCTTGAAATAAAAGACACCACATGTACAATCTGACACATTTGTTTCATTTTTGGATATTTTACCCTTGGATAAATAGGGGCCTCTGCGGATGAGTGAAAAATATCGAATGGACGTTAAACAGACTAACCCTGCAACCAGACACCTTCATAGTCAATAATAATGAATATATTTGATATTGCAGTTACATTATTGCTAAACTTCTGCAATTTTGATTTCCAATTTTTGAAATTCTGAAAACTGTTTATAATGACTAAAAATGCTGTTACCTGCTACTACGAAATGAATACGATAACCAATAAGAAACGTCGCGCACCTGATCATCAACCAATCACAGGCGATACGCGATAACCTTATTCCCACGATAACAAAAAGTTGTACACACGTTTCATCATAAAATAGAAACAAGTAAAATATTATAGCTACTTTATAAACAAAATAACTTTCGTAATAATTAAAGAAGATTGACATACAATTAATTAAATAAATCGCCGCTTACAACTTTTAACATTTTAAGAAAAATGCATTCTGGGAAACCGCACTTCCGGAATAACAAACCATGCGGCGAAAGAGAAAACATACCAGGTAACAATTTACCGAATAATCGCTAAACAAACACCGTTTTAATTATGTGATCATGTATACAATATAGGAAGCTATAGATAACAATTAATTTAACATCATAACAACATTAAAATCTCGAAAAGCAAACAAAATAACGTATGCGGCAATACACATCGTCTGACAGAATTCGGGGGTCGTATCAAAACACAATGCACTAAAGAAAAATGTAATCAAGTAATACGGTTAAAACTTCGTGATTATAATATCACTGTCACTCTATTTGTCACATTTTGCCCCCTGTTAAAATTGTCCAAGTCCCTTTGGACTTATTTTACAACAATAAAAAAAAATGTCAACAATGCAAGAATGAAAAGATGATCTCAAATCAAGATGAAAGTGTGATGTAACAATATATGGAAGGATGATTCTATAACAACAATGCAAATATGAAAATATGACAACAATGCATGAAAACATGACAAGGTAAGTATAAAAATATAACATCATGTAAATATGTGCATCTGTACTTGCACATAAATGCTAACAACTGATAACAATGTACTTTGTTAATGCTAATAATTTAGAGACAAAGGTACATAAGCATAACTATAATTAGTTACTCAAGTAACATATCCTAATCTTCCTTGATTTCCTTTACAGAGTTAATCAGAACAGAGGATACCAATGGACACAATTCATGTTACTAATCGTAAGCTCTCATGAAAAATAATAAAAGGTAAGTACACAGATCAATCTCTCAGGTTACTGTCTTCAAAGATAATTAGATTCATAAATAAATTACCAATTCCAATGAAAGTCATTCAACAAAGACATCAAGTAAAATATGAATTCTCAATCATTCAAAATGATTGTACAGTCATTGCTCAAAATACATTCAAGTACTCCAATTTATTACTTCAGACACTCTCAAGTATATACAATGTACATACATCAAACTATCATTACAATTATAACATTTGGTAATATGATAACATACAAATTCAAGCAAAATAAACCACCAATGCTCGAAGTTACAATGAAAAATACACAGAAAGTCCACCACCCATCCCAATCCTAACCTTACTTCCCAATTATCAATAAAAGAAATATTATAACAAGTTAACTTATCTGAGGGGAAATATACTTAGCACAAAGTTAATGTCCATTTTTACTCTTTCTTTCAGGCTTCAAAAGATTCTCAAGGGGAGATGGTCTTCGGTACGGCTCTGGTTTCCTTGCTGATGGTCTTCTGGGCATTTGATAAACAACTGATTTCATTCTGGGAGGTGGCGGAGACTTCTGCCGATACGAAATATTAGGACGTTCTCCTTCCCCTGGTCCGTGATGCATAGATCTCATCTCCTGCTGCGTCTGGGATCTCTTGAGGAGTTCTTCTAGCCTGTTGGTGGCAAGGGTGTTGTTTCTCAGGGCTCTGGCCTGTCTTTCAATGATGGCTTTCAGCTCCGCTACATCATCCTTAAATGGTGAGGTATTCACTCCTATGTCCCTGGTAGTTTTGGGAGGCACATTTTCCAGATCGAACTCGCTAGTATCTTCTAGGATCAAAAACTCTTCAAGGACAGATGCTTCTTCATTGTTAAGTGGAGTGATCGTGGAGACTGAAGGAGGAGGAACAGTAGAAGATAAGACAGGCACAGCAGCAGATGAGATGGGCACAGCAACAGATGAAACCGGCACAACAGGAGATAACACGGGCACGGCAGCAGATGGAGGAGCAGCAGATGGACCCACTACAGTGACAGAAGCTGATGGCACAGATAATGGTGGAGATGTACGTGGTGCAATGGTAGCATAGCTGATCTGGACAGATGGATTGGGAAGTGGAGGAATCGTGGGTCTTCTTTTGCTCTCCCAGTATCTCCGGGATTCCTCGATGGACCACTGCCGCATCATGGAGAACACCACCTTGCTCTCCGGCCGAATCTCCTCTGGACCCATAAGTGTGTAAGATACTGATAAGGCCATGGAACGATGAATTTCATACCATTTGATGTGACTGCTAAAGTTGGTGTAGTTGTAATGGCTGTATTGGCACAGGGTACAATGATAGGGCCACTCGTCTATGGTCAAGTGTTTTGAGTACACGTGCTTCATTACAGTGTGTCTCTCTCCTCTGTACGGGCACACAACGCAACCCCACACTCGGCCTCTCCTGCCAGCTGTAGTCATCAAAGACATCTTGCAAGGGTAATTATCTGCAATAGAAACATGGAAAGTACTATGTAATTTATATTAACAATAATATGACATTATATACAAGAATAGCTATACTTTCTTAATAGCCATAAAATTCTAATCAGAAGAATACCCCATTTATTTAAACCAATAGTTAGACTTGCATCATGTAAATATGAACATGATAAACAACAACTCTCTTGTTGTATTCATAATAGTTTATTTTATTTGTTATTTGTAGGCTGCAAAGGCATGACAGAGAATAACAAAAACGGTAAGTCTAATTTTGATTTCTTCTCATCTCCATAGCAACTTTCTGGATCCATTTGGGCGGGTCATCACCTCGATAAGGCAACAACTTGTTGTGGTTGACAACTCGACTCTCTCCTCTTGCGTCAATCTGGAGCTTGAAAACCAAGTCAGAGTAGACCTCGGTAACAATGCAAGGTCCTACATAAACTTGTTTAAATTTTGGACATTCATTTTCTCCAAGTTTTTCATTTAAGAGCCAAACAACATCACCAGTTGTATATTTATAAGTCAAAACTTTTGTGTTGTAAACATCTTTTTGTCTTTGTGCAGCTTGTTTTAAATGTCTCCGGCATATCTCATGAGCTTTATAAAGGTTTGATCTAATTTCCTCCACAAATTCCCCATATGAAGAAACTTCTTCGCCATTAGTAGCCAGTGGATGATGAGTCACTTCATAAGGCATTCTGAGTTCGCGACCAAACATTAGTAAGTTTGGTGAAAGTCCAGTTGATTTGTGGCATGTTGATCTGTAAGCTGATGTCAAGCAGCTTAAATTTAGATCCCATTCATCATGAGCATCAGCTATGAAAACTTTTATCATTCTTATAAGCGTTCTGTTGAATCGCTCAACCATTCCATTGCATTTTGGGTTTCGGGCAGTAGTTCTAGTTTTCTTAATGTGTAATAATGCACATAATTCTTGAAAGATATTGGACTCGTAATTTCGACCTTGGTCCGAATGTATAGTTGTAGGGCAACCATATCTTGTAATAATTTCATTCAAAAGTACTCGAGCTGTACATTCCGCTGTCTGATCTGGAACGGGGAAAGCTTCAACCCATTTTGTGAAGTAGTCCATAAAAACAACAATGTACCTATTCTTTCTCTTTGTAATAGGTAAAGGACCAATATAATCTGTGGCCAGACAATCCCATGGGGCACCAAACAACATACTTCCCAGATGAGCTTTGGGTTTATGTGCAGGAGGTTTGTTTACTGAACAGTTTTCACAAGATACAATAAATATTCTGATTTCTTCCTTCAATTCAAACCAGTAAAAGTTTCTGGTAACTCTAAATTTTGTTTTCTTAATCCCTAAATGTCCTGATAATGGAGAACAATGGCACATGGTGAGGATTTCTTTCTTCATAACTTTCGGGACGATGAATTGTTCAATGGTATTGCTTAACGTAGTTCTACATAAATTATAAAGAACTCCATCTTTGATGACAAGTTGATCCCACAGGCTAAAGTAATGTCTAGTGGCAACTGAATAAGACACTAAGTCAGCTTTTGATAGTCGCTCACTTTTCGACTTCTGTTGTAGAACAGGGGCAATGTCAGGATCTTCAACCTGAAGTTTGTGGAGTGTAGAAGATGAATAATGGGTTTTCCAAATGGTGCAGTCTGATGAAATGGATTCCTGTTGCTGCTTCCTGGTAACTACTTTTCTTAAAGTCGCAGAAAGTTTTGGAGTGGAAATTTTTTCGTTCGGTATATTATTGGCTCTAGAGATGCATTTTTTACAAGGGCCGCATTTCAGTATGTCCATATTGTCAACCATGTCACACTGACAGTCTCTTGGATTTATACATCTAGAGAGAGCATCTGCATTTCCGTGTTTAGGGCCTGGTCTGTACTCCACTTCAAAGTCATAAGCTGATAAAATTTCTAGCCATCTTGCCACTCTTCCTTTTGGTTCTTTGAGGTTAAACAGCCATACAAGTGCTTGATGATCTGATCTAACAATGAACTTTCGACCAGATAAATATTGCCTAAAATACTCAATAAAATGCTTGACTGCCAGTAATTCTTTGTCGGTTACGCAATAATTTCTCTCGGCTTTATTGAGGGTTCGACTGGCATAAGAAATTACTCTTTCGCGTCCATCTTGTTTTTGACTCAAAACTGCGCCAATTCCTATATCACAGGCATCAGTGTCTAGTATAAAGGTGCCTTTATTAGGGTCTGGATAGCCCATGATTTCTGGACCTATTAGAGCATTCTTCAAAATGGTGAAGGCTGTTTGGCAATCTTGAGTCCAATGAAATGGTTCATTTTTCTTTGTTAAGTTTGTAAGGGGCTTGGCCTTTGTGGAAAAATCTTTGATGAATTTTCTGTAATATGATGCCATCCCAAGAAATTGGCGAACTTCTGTTAAATTCTTTGGACATGGCCAGTTGACAATTTTTTCCACATTCTGCATATCTGGAGCAATGCCATTTTTGTTTATTGTATGGCCTAAAAACTTGACCTCTTTTTGGAAAAGTTCACATTTTTCAGGTTTTAATTTTAATCCAGCTTCATGTAGTTTTGTTAAAACTTGTTTTACTCGTTCAACGTGTTCATCAAAGGACTTGCTGAAGATTATGATATCATCGAGGTAGATTAAGCAGATTTCCCATTGTAACCCTCTCATGGCTAACTCCATAACTCTTTGAAAGGTTGCTGGAGCATTGGTTAGCCCAAATGGCATGGTAACGTATTCAAAGTGACCATATTTGGTTACAAAAGCTGTCTTGGCTATATCATCTTCTTTAACTTTGATTTGATGGTAACCAGAGGTGAGATCTAGTGTAGAGAAATATCTTGAACCTGCCACTGAATCTAAGCAATCCTGAACACGTGGCAACGGAAATGCATCCTTTGTGGTAATTTGGTTAAGTCTTCTATAGTCAACACATACTCGTATTTTCCCATTCTTCTTTTTTACTAGGACTAAAGGAGAAGCCCAAGGAGACAAAGACGGTCTAATGATTCCTTTGTCTTGAAGTTGCTGAATTGCATTTTTCTCTTCATCTGCCAAAGCCAAGGGCACTCGACGTGGAGGCTGTTTTATTGGACGATGATTTTCAGTTATTATTTCATGCTCTGTGAGGTGAGTTCTGCCTAAATCCCATTCATTTTTGGAGAAGACTTCTGAATAACTATTTAACAGGGTTTTCAAGGTTTTTGCCTCTTCTTTGGACAAGTTGCTTACAGACCTCTCATACAGATCTGTCAAGTGTGCTAAAGATTCCTCTTCAGTTTGACCTTCCAACCCCTCTCCATTTTCAGCTACTCTTCTGACATCGTTTTTATCAGCTACATGTAAACCCAATCTTGATACCTCCAAACAGACCTCAGCAGTTCCCAGAACTGTATCTTGGTACAATGTTTTTGCTTCTTCCAGAGGATTCATGATTCTCAAGGGTACTGTAACTTTCCTAACAATATCAATCACTGCTGGCGCCACAAGCAATGAAGATTTAGCTGTAAATTCTGGTGAAGATTCAAAAAGGAACAATTTTTCTTGATCTTCTTCATGATTGCGTTCAACAAATGCCTGAATCAGCATTTCGCTCATAGGGGGTATAGTGTATTGGTCAGCTGATCTAAGAGTCAATTTCGATTCATCATCATTTGAAATGCATGGAATTTCATGTCCATAAAATTTTATAATTTTTCTGTCCAGATGAATTTCGGCTTTACTTTCTTTATCCATTAAAATGTCCATTCCCAGCAGAGCATCGTCTTCTATGTCTGCTACCAGAAGTTGTTTCTCTATTTTTACTTCTCCAATTTGAATTTCAAAGGATCCATACCCATAAACAGGTATATTTGCCCCACCTGCACCTCGGAGTTGAGAATTTCCTATCAACAAAGGTTTTTTATCATCCTTTAATTTCTTGTATACTCTGTGAGACAGAATACTGGTGGAAGCTCCAGTATCTGTAGTAAAATGAACAAAATACCCATTCACCGTTCCCTCTAGATAAATTCCTGTTGTATTTGGTAATCTGTTTAATTTTGTAGTTGAATCTAGTTTTTCTTCTTTTGTAGAGTCTCTACTGTCCGTCTGTCGGTCCTCAGTAGTAATCTTTGTAGCCATCCCTCGACCCTCAGAAATGGCTAATGGCCATTTAAAGGATGGGGTCTAACAACAGGCTGTTGAGTCTGGTTGTGCGTTATTTTCAGGGGACATTCCCGTGCATAGTGTCCATTTTGTTTACAGCAGTAACAGACAATAGTAGGTATTCTTTTGTCACCATTTTCGACTTTCATGTGGTTTGTCACTTGCTGTAGTTCGTTGGTCCTGTTATCTGCTAAAATTTCAGTCTCCTCTTTTGTGCCATATTTCTGCTTGTAAAACTCTAACTCCTTGCTTAACTTTTGCAGCTGTACTTCCAAGTCATTATTTCTTTGTTGTTCTTCTGTCTGTTTTGCTGTACTTTTGATCTGACCTCCCTTTGGAAACTTCTTAAAGGCCTCACTTCTGGCTTCAGTTTTCTGTTCTTTGATTTGTCTCACAGCTTTCTGCTTGTTTTTCTGTGCTCGACCAGTCTCTTCGAAATTTACTACTTGTAGGACGGCCTCGTCTATATTCTCTGGTTCTTTGACATATTCGACATGAAACTGGGCATCGCCGTCTGCTAGACCATCTAAGAATCTTCGTAATAGATCTTCTTCTCGCGTCTCGGAGTTTCTCTTGGGGTGTGCTTTGTCATACAATCGTTTTAATTCAGCGGCGTAATCCTCCACTCTCTCTCCAGGTTTTTGTTGCCGGTTACTAAACTTGGATATAAAGGTCTTTCTAGTTTCGACAACCCGAAACCTGTTGTTTAATTCCTCCGTCAGTTTCCTATAGTTTCTTCGAGTAGATTTGGTTAGTTGGCCATAAACAAATTCTGCTGCTACCCCATGAAAACGTGGCAATAACTCGTCAAGTTTTCGTTTTTCACCCCATCTCTTCCTTTCTGCGATCTCCTCAAATCTTGCGTACCAAATTTTCCAATCTTCTTTGCCATTAAAGGGAGGTAACTTTACTCTGGAATCTCTGGATTTGGTTTCATGAAAGACGACTGAAGATCTAGCATCACTGGACTCTGTATCTTCCAGGTCTGAATCAGAATTGTCTTCATACTGATATTTGTTGGTCGCTGGCCTAGCATGCTGCATTTTGGCTGACAGTTTCTGTACTGCTTTTTCCACCTCGGCTTGAATTAGCTGGGCAATGTTTGAGGTTGGCGACACATTATCATTATGGATCTGCAATGGAGCATCATTAGGTGGAGCCAGATAGTTTTGAAAACGATGACTGGTGTTGTTGTTTGGAGCACCATTTTGACTTCTTCCAAAGGCACAGCTTGTGGCAGAGGCGTTCTGGACCACGTAAGATGATGGGTAATTAGAAGGGAAACCCATACTTGAAACAATAGGTATATTACCTAAAGATGTAAGAACAGGAATTTGACCTGTACAAGCAGCAGGTAAAGTACTGGCTGGTGAGGAAACTGGTAAAAACTGACCAGTATGAGATATGACAGGTACATAACCTGTATTGTGTGTACTGGACATTGTATGGACAGGTCCTAATGTGCCAACATTAAAATAAGGTTTTGAACTATTTGGTACATGCCCTGACTGAATTGTGTGCAGTGGCTCTTGACAATGCATGAAAGTACTGCTGGTCATTGAAGGACTATGATTGTGAGGTACAGAATGTGCAGTTGAGAGTGTTGTCAAGTAACCAGTGTTGCAATTTTGTAAATGATCTGGCAGTGGGTTTCTTAAGCTTACTAAAGGTGAAGCTACTGGACCTTGAGTACCCGACAAAAATAATGGTGGCCTAGCACTTACTTCATGTGAAAATAGTGAGTGCACTGAGTTGTTACCCTTATATACATTTGTCAAAGAGCTAGGAGTAGGAGCTCTAGTATGTGTGCTGGGTACCTGGATTACATCAGAAAAACTTACTGGTGTAAACGAGCTTTTGGATGTTACAGGTACATCACCTGAATTGTGTTGCAAAAGGGTATTGTTTGTAACATGTACTAAACATGTATGATCTGCAGCAGGTAATTTACCTGCATTAGTTGCAAAAATTTCGGACTCTACATTTGTTTGTGGAGTAGAACTTGTCAGTCTTGTGCTAATGTTTGTGTTATTAGCAGGTGTTTCAATCCGTTTTCTTTCTTCTTTTTCAGACTGGACAGATTGAGATGCGTCAGAACTGTAGTCTCTACCCACCAGCACATCCTCTTCTACGTGTCTGCTTACAGGAGATTCCAAATCTCGACTTCTTCTTGCCGCGCGACTACGAGCTTTTCTCTTAGAACCCATGACATAAAGTTACTTTGTAAACAAGTAAAATAACTTGTACATAAAACACCAAGATAATGCAAGTAAACAGTATTGTATACCAAATGTTTTTTTTTTTTTTTTAAATAACCTGTAACTTACAGGTACATGAAAAACTTCTTTTTTTAGAGGTACAGAATTCAATCACTGGATCTGTAAATTTTACAGATCCCGCCGTGGATGCCAAAATTGTAACGTGCGGATACGCTAACTGGACTGTCTTCAACAAGTCAAGAACTCCATTGAAAGTTTATAAATTTATTTAACAGGAAACAAAACAATACTGTTCAACATTTCACAAAATCTCTGGTGTTTCACAAACTCATAAAAAAAACCCTCTATAACTGGAGTCTTATCCAGTAATTAAATAATTCATGTGCAAGTCTAACTCTCTTAGACCTATTAAAATCCCAAGTTTAATCCTAAACTGGTAATAAACCAGTAATCATGAAAATCCACACCAGTAATATACTGGTAAATAAATATTATTCAATCTCTGAATAAAGTTTTCTCCCACACCACTTAATCAAATTATTTAACCCCAAAAAAACTAAATTAACCACACACCTTTACACTGGTGTAATCTACTGTCTGTAATCTAATCTCTGTCTACTCTGCTGTCTGCAACTCTCGTTCTTACTATATATACGTCATAAAATACTACGAAATGACGTAGAATACGATAACCAATAAGAAACGTCGCGCACCTGATCATCAACCAATCACAGGCGATACGCGATAACCTTATTCCCACGATAACAAAAAGTTGTACACACGTTTCATCATAAAATAGAAACAAGTAAAATATTATAGCTACTTTATAAACAAAATTACTTTCGTAATAATTAAAGAAGATTGACATACAATTAATTAAATAAATCGCCGCTTACAACTTTTAACATTTTAAGAAAAATGCATTCTGGGAAACCGCACTTCCGGAATAACAAACCATGCGGCGAAAGAGAAAACATACCAGGTAACAATTTACCGAATAATCGCTAAACAAACACCGTTTTAATTATGTGATCATGTATACAATATAGGAAGCTATAGATAACAATTAATTTAACATCATAACAACATTAAAATCTCGAAAAGCAAACAAAATAACGTATGCGGCAATACACATCGTCTGACAGAATTCGGGGGTCGTATCAAAACACAATGCACTAAAGAAAAATGTAATCAAGTAATACGGTTAAAACTTCGTGATTATAATATCACTGTCACTCTATTTGTCACACCTGCTAAACCTTCAAGTATATCTAATCCAATTACATGTACAAGTTTAAAAAGCTAGAAATTGTTATTGTATTTTTTTTCTCATAATTGATTTAGTTTACCTCATATTTATTCAGGAAAGTTGAAACATTACTCACTTATCCATCCGTTTCCTTCCTTTTTGTAGCATACGTTTTACTGTTATTTCCTGGTTAATGTGTTTATTATATGTTTTGCACGATTAAAGCTTTGGGTTTGTATCTGTAATTTTTCTTCAGCTATTATGAGTCCACTACACAGTCAAGCAGGTCTTCTTGTCGTGTGTGTGTTTGCTTATCAAGGTTTGTATGCTTGAATCCATTTATAGTGTCATATATCTCATCACTAAATTCAAAATATATGTGCTGAGTTCGAATCAGATGAAAATATCTAGATACACTCCTTTTTCTTTGTAATATCAATAATTACTTTAATAATATAACTTAAAACAACTGAAAAAGGATAAAATACATATTTCAGAAAGTGGAAAATGAATTTATTTCTCAAATTACTTTTTTGCGGAAGAGTTAGACACACACGGCGACATGCAGTGTAAGCATTTATCAATTATCTAGGAAACGTCCACACCACATTCCGTAAAGTCTGTATTTTCTTTGCAGTAATTGGTCAAAAAGTCCAAAAACTTATTGAAGGCTGCATAAGTGACAATGTTACTTTGTCCTTTGATCTACCTGAGAAGAGGAACCATACTGTGGATAGTTATATTTGGTACAAACAGGATGTATCAGGGGACCCCAGCTTCGCCAAATATACTGTAGCTGAAAACAAGTTTGAAATCTACAGAGATGCTCAAAATCGACTCCTCCACAATCATAATGATCCATCACAGCTGAGAAATTTAGTTTTACTGAATGTGCAGAAAAGTGATGTTTCTAAATATGTTCTCGTGATTAATTATGTCAACGTCACACAGCGGACATCGGAGTATCTCTTACGATTGTCGGTTAAAGGTTTGTCAAGAGAAAAAGTTTAAAGAGTGTCATAGTGATTGATATGTAAATAAAATGGTATTATATTTTATTTCCGTCCCCTACAAGCTGGATAAATTATATGTCAACATGCAATAAAAATATGTCAACATATAATAATTATGTCTAAAAGAAAATAATTATGTAAACACGAAGTTACTAATCTTCTAAGAAAATTAAATTCTGGGGGCAAATTTACTCACTAACGCCAGTATCTAACATCATACATGCAAGATGCAGTGAAATTATGTTGACTTGTGACTTATCTATGTTAACATGCAAATAATAATGCAAACATGCAAGATATTCATGTCAATATGTGACTTATTTATGTTCACATGCGACATAATGATGTAGACACACGACTCATGTATGTCTATCTGCAAGATAATCATGTCAGCCTGTACTTTTTAGCTAACCTGAGCCGAAGGCTCAAGTGAGCTTTTCTGATCACATTTTGTCCGTCGTCCGTCCGTCTGTCCGTCTGTCCGTCTGTAAACTTTTCACATTTTCGACTTCTTCTCAAGAACCACTGGGCCAATTTTGACCAAACTTGGTACAAAGCATCCTTGGGTAAAGGGGAATTTAAATTGTTAAAATGAAGGGACATATCCCCTCGCAAGGGGAGATAATCAAGAAAAGACAAAAATAGGGTGGGGTCATTAAAAAATCTTCTTCTCAAGAACCACTGGGCCAGTAAAGCTGAAACTTATGTGGAAGCATCCTGGTATAGTGTAGATTCTAAATTGTTCAAATCATGACCCCCGGGGGAAGGGCGGGGCCACAATGGGGAATCAAAGTTTTATATAGAAATATATAGGAAAAATCTTTGAAAATCTTCTTCTCAAGAACCACTGGGCCAGAAAAGCTGAAACTTATATGGAAGCATCCTGGTATAGTGTAGATTCTAAATTGTTCAAATTATGACCCCCGGGGGAAGGGCGGGGCCACAATGGGGAATCAAGTTTTATATAGAAATATACAGGAAAAATCTTTGAAAATCTTCTTCTCAAGAACCAATGGGCCAGAAAAGCTGAAACTTATGTGGAAGCATCCTGGTATAGTGTAGATTCTAAATTGTTCAAATCATGACCCCCGGGGGAAGGGCGGGGCCACAATGGGGAATCAAAGTTTTATATAGAAATATATAGGAAAAATCTTTGAAAATCTTCTTCTCAAGAACCACTGGGCCAGAAAAGCTGAAACTTATATGGAAGCATTCTGGTATAGCGTAGATTCTAAATTGTTCAAATCATGACCAGGGCGGGGCCACAATGGGGAATCAAAGTTTTACATAGAAATATATAGGAAAAATCTTTGAAAATCTTCTTCTCAAGAACCACTGGGCCAGAAAAGCTGAAACTTATGTGGAAGCATTCTTGGGTAGTGTAAATTCTAAATTGTTGGAATCATGACCCCCGGGGGAAGGGCGGGGCCATTATAGGGAATCAAAGTTTTACATAGAAATATATAGGAAAAATCTTTGAAAATCTTCTTCTCAGGAACCACTGGGCCAAAAAAGCTGAAACATACATGTATGTGCCAATGGAAGGATCATGGGGTAGTGTAGATTTCAAAATGTCTAAATTATGATCAGTGGGGTAATGTGGGGATGCATTATGTATAACAAGGGTGAAATCTGGTAAAGAACAGAATGGTCAAAGCTTCTCAGGTGAGCGATGTGGCCCATGGGCCTCTTGTTATTAGCTCACCTGAGCCGAAGGCTCAAGTGAGCTTTTCTGATCACATTTTGTCCGTCGTCCGTCAGACCGTCCGTCCGTCTGTAAACTTTTCACATTTTCGACTTCTTCTCAAGGACCAAAGGGCCAATTTTAACCAAACTTGGTACAAAGCATCCTTGGGTAAAGGGGAGTTTAAATTGTCAATATGAAGTGCCAAGTCCCCTTACAAGGGGAGATAATCAAGAAAAGACAAAAATAGGGTAGGGTCACTAAAAAATCTTCTTCTCAAGAACCACTGGGCCATGAAAGCTGAAACTTATGTGGAAGCATTCTTGGGTAGTGTAGATATTAAATTGTTAAAATCATGACCCCCGGGGTAGGGCGGGGCCACAATAGGGAATCCACATTTTACATAGAAATATGTAGAACAAATCTTTAATAATCTTCTTCTCAAGAATCACTGAGCCAAGAAAGCTGAAACTTTTATGGAAGCATCCTTGGGTAGTGTAGATATTAAATTGTAAATATCATGACCCCTGGTGGTAGGGCATGGCTGCAATAGGGAATCCAAGTTTTACATAGAAATATATAGAACAAATATTTAAAAATCTTCTTCTCAAGAACTACTGGGCCATGAAAGCTGAAACTTATGTGGAAGCATCCTTGCGTAGTGTAGACATTAAATTGTTAAAATCATGACCCCTGGGGGTAGGGCGGGGCCACAATAGGAAATCCAAGTTTTACATAGAAATATATAGATCAAATATTTAAAAATCTTCTTCTCAAGAAGCACTGGGCCAGGAAAGCTGAAACTTATGTGGAAGCATCCTGGGGGTAGATTCTAAAGTTTTAAAATCATAAAAGGGTAGGACCCGGGGTAGTGGGGCATGATAGGTATAGCAAGAGGGGGAATCGGGTAAAGAACTGCATAACCCAAGTTACTCAGGTGAGCGATGTGGCCCAAAGGCCTCTTGTTTATTTTAACATGCTACTTATTTTGTCAAAATGTTTTAACATGCTTATGGCGTAAGTAGGTAAGATTACTTATATTAGAATTAGATTCTCTAAAGAGATTGATAACTTGCATGCCAGCATGATTATTTTGTATGTTGACATGAATAGGTCGCATGTCTTCATAATTATATTGCATGTTAAAATAATTTATCTTGAATGTAGGGGGCACAAATATGCCACTATACAATAATAATTGTCAGAAAGATTTAAAAGAAAAGAAGATTTTTTTGTTTATATGTTTGATCTTGTAAACAACTTCATGAAAGTCGCGTGGCGCAGTGGTTAGAGCGTCTGCTCTAGAGTCGCGAAGTAAGGAGTCAATCCTTACGTCGCGGGTTCGAATCCCACTGCGGGACGTGGAGACCGGTCCTTCGGCTGAGACCGTATAAACCGAGGCCCCGTGTCGCAGTAGATGCTGGCACGAAAAAGATCCCTCACTGCTCAAAGGCCCTGAGTGCCGAGCATAGGACAAAATTTTTCGCCCTCCACCGGCAAGTGGTGGCTTCTCCATATGAGTGAAAAATTCTCGAGAGGGACGTTAAACAACATACAATCAATCGATCAAACTCCCTTTGTTTCCTGATTAATTATAATAAGATTCATACATTTTAAAAGCATTATTCTTGTTGAAGTCACAATTAACTAACTTTTTCTATTGATATTAACATTATTGGATTATTTTCTTAGATCTTTGCTTTGGAAAACCCGAGCTAGTAGACGGATGTGCAGTATCAACATGTTTTACAGGAGAGAACGGAAACCTAACAACGGTATCACATTTTACATCGAAATTATACTGTATAAAGGAAAGTGGGTCTATCCTGAATCAACTAATGTCGGTTGAATGATTATTTGCCCTATTTCTCTCATTAGTAAGAAAAAAAATGTAAAAGGAAGGGCAAATAGTAACATTACATTTAATTTAAAAAAAAAAACCTCTCAGACCTTATTCTTTTGCAATGCATATCAAGCGACACAGGCCTAATCAATAGGACATTCATTACTTGTGATTGATTACTGTATACAGGGTTTTTTTCGCCCCGTGTTATTTTCGCCCTTTCATATTCGGAAACAAGTTTGCCCCATTTTAAATTCGCCCAGAAAGATCTTTGTTTAAGATTTTATACTGTCTACTTAGAATTCGCCCCGTTTTAAATTCGCCCACTTCCAACGAGGGCGAAAGGGGCGAAAATTAAACGGGGGCGAAAATTTCCCTGTATACAGTAATTAAAGTCTACATGCTCCTTTTTTGACAGAACGCGATTATGATAAATAATAATAAATTACACTGTGCTTTCCAGCAAAATCGATTAATTTTTTTAAAACTAATTTCAAAGACTTGTTTAGTTCAGGGGACCATTTTGCAAAAGAACTTACGGGTACATGTAAGACCAAAAACTTTGGATAATTGTTAAGTTTTGCAAAATTAATAATTTTCTTCAAAATGATTTGTATAAAATTATCTTAACATATTTCTTATAAAAAGATTATTAAAATAATTTTCGATATAAAGATTATTACGCCCCAACTCCACGCATGCCTCTTCTAAATGTTTACGTATTTAAGTATACTAATAAATTACTTAAAATAATTTAATCCAATAAACCCATGTATCGGTAAGTCTTATTATTTAGATGATAACTGATTTTAAATTCCTGAGAGGAACATAAGTTCTTATAAAAGTGTTATGAATTTTTTAAGATTTACGGTGACGAGGCAGGCACGACACAAACAGTGAATGGTTACACAGTGGTGAGAAACTGTACAAGTGGTGTCTCTGTTGGCTACTCCTGCTGTAATGCAGCCGGAGACTGTGAGGAACAAATGCTCATTGTGCCCGAAGGTACGCTCATTATTGCATTTTTGGAATTTAGATGTGCATAAAGATATATTCAGTTTTCTACGTAGCCTTGCGAAACAAGAAGCGGTCTAATAGTCAAACGAGAGTATTATGCTTGTTTTTTTCTATGACATTTCACCATCAATTAAATATATTGAATAAAATTGATCGATTAAAAAAAATCATCTCCATCAGCAATTTTAACTAGACTTAAAATTAAGAAGAAAAACACGAAAAACTTTAGTAAAGCTTTATAGGAGATGAATGAGATATTTATATGGAGTAAATTGTACTTTGCGAGTATGAGATACAAACTGTAACCATAGCTGAAAAAGTTGTGTTTTTTGAAAGCTTTGAAAGCAACTCAAGAGTACAGAGTCAGAGTGGGAGAAAACAGAGAGAATGTAATTATATACATACTCAGTTTGCAGTCGTATTGAAAATAAAAAGTCATTCGATAACTTGATGCTTTTTTAGAATAAAAAGAAATCTCATTCAACAAATGTATTTTGAGAAAAGAAATTTTAAAAATTAAAAATCACAAGTTAATTAAGATGTGGAGACATATATGTCTTTGAAGAAACTACAGTCGTTGAGCAAAAGATCACAAAGGATCAATGTGAGTATTTCTAAGCATGTCTGCACTATTCTTTTTTCAAATGCATGTCAGATGTATAATATTGTTACCCTTGCATAAAAGACGCTATTTCATATTCCTGGTTCATATTTTAATCATGTATAATAAAAGCAACTGCAATCATTGTCATTTTTGTAATTTTTAATTGCATTGTTGGTTAATGGGAAATCAATTATATTTAAAAAAAGAAATCAAATAACTTTTTTTTTATTCTTGAAATAAAACCAAAATTATTACTTTACATGATTGTTTCCTACAACAGCCTAGATTTCAGGTTTGGGACTCTTTCAGATAATTTGTAATTGCTTCATTTTAGCTGATAACCTCTATTGTACTTACCTCTAATGAAATGCACGTGAGAATTTTTTTTTATTTTCCCATTTACATATTCCCGTTTGGTCGATGTTCGATAACAAAGCCATAATAAGTATTGAGAAGAATCTTGAAATCAATTGAGAAGTGGGCTAATTAAAATGAGCGCTTTAAATCTTCTTTGCTGCCTGTCAGATTAAGCAGCTGTACATATGATTCTCCTTATTTCATTCCAGACTAATAGAAAAAACAAATAATTATTCCAGTCCTTTAGATTACATTTCCTTTTTTTCATTTAAACGAGGCCGAGTCTAATTCGAGTGCGCATCACTTTGCGCAGCTTTTAACTTCATGCAGTCATTTGTGTGACAGTACACCTTTCAAAATTATTTTGAAATCAATACAAAATTAACATTTTCTGTAATTCCTACTGATCTAGAAATGTAATTTTACGACATTAATTGGAAAAAGAACGTTAAAATGGCTCTAACAACGTCACCATTTTCGGATTTTGTAAGAAATGCATGGCGCTGAAGAATGACGCATGACTCGCTTATATGTTCAAGACGTCTATGGATATTATGCTAAAAACTCATGGCAGAACTTCCCTAGAAACATACTAGCAATCTAAAAATTGCTATTTTTACCGAAAATAGTTGTATGCGCCGATAATTCACCAGCAAAAATATGTATTTATACCGTAATATTGCAATTGTAGAGGTACTGAGCTTCGAAAAAATAAACTTAGTAATGACACTCTTTATAACATATATATTGTATATATATGTATATTTGTTGTAATTTTTATTGATTATATAAAAATGGCAACACATAATTTCATTTGGACACTCAAATATGATTTTTATATTCAATAGATGTAAAAGAAAACGGTGGATCTGAAGTTGGTATAATAGCTGGTGTAATAGTTGCAGTTTTAGTAGTGATTGGAGTTGGAATTGCCGGAGTACTAATCTATAAGAAACGTCAAGGCAAATTAAAGTGTTGTAGGCAAGTTAAAGTGTTTTATTTAATTTTAATTCTGATTTCTTTCAGATATTGAATTCTTATGGGTACATTAAGCTACAGTGTATTTCGCAAAACTCGCTTGAAAGTATACACTTTGACCAATATTGTGATGCGTTGAGTGATGACACTGATGAATCTGACTGATATATAATTGAATCTTACTGAAGTTCAGTTGCCAAATCCAACAAAGAATCTGATTGGTGCTTTTTTATAGGCCCGCCCACTTTCACAAATGTAAAGCCAAAAATATGGAATGTTTCCAAGAAAGATAGAAAAGCTGTAGAAAACGGCAGCAGTTGACTTGATCATGTTGATATACATGTCATGTTTATATCAGGTGCATGTAACACGGCCATTTGTTTTCTTCAGTACATCAATAAAATAATAACATGGTGGAGAATAGTTAAATCTTTAACCAAACAAAATAATAAAAGCAAACCACCACCACCCTTAAAGTCCTCAAATCATATATACTTTCAACCTATTGAAAAAGCTAAGTTACTTAATGAATATTTTGCTGGAGTATCAACCATTAACAATGAACCTGAGGTACCTTTACACGGACCAGGACCACCACTGAACTTATCATTTGATGATTTTGTTATCACAGAGCAGGAAGTATTGGATCAGCTCCAAGTTATAAATGTTACAAAACCTCCAGGTTCTGACTGTATGTCACCCTTGATTCTTAAAAATATAACTAACTCGATAGTAAAACCCCTTACCAAACTTTAAAATTATTCACTTACTATTGGACAACTTCCAGACATTTGGAAAAATTCACAATTTACTCCCATCTATAAAAATAAAGGAAGTGCACAAGATGTTAATAACTATCGGCCAATATCAATAACCTCAGTTGTATGCAAAATCTTAGAAAAAAATCATATTCAAGCACTTGTATAATTATTGTCTTGAGAATAATTTAATTAATAAATATCAATCTGGATTTCAACCAGGTGATTCCACAACTAATCAATTACTAGAAATATATCATACAATAATATCTGGTCTTGATAGAGGTAAAGATATTAGATTTGTCTTTTCCGACATCTCAAAAGCATTTGATAGAGTATGGCATAAAGGTATCCTTTATAAATTGAAATATTATGGTATATCTGAACAAATTGTTACTTGGATTGAGAACTACTTGTCTGAAAGAACTCAAAAAGTAGTTCTTGATGGCTTTTCATCAACTACTAGAGCTACCAATTCAGGTGTTCCTCAAGGGTCAATCCTTGGTCCCTTTTTATTCTTATTGTATATTAATGACATATCTGAAAAATTATCAAGTCCTGTAAGGCTCTTTGCAGATGACACCTCTCTTTATGTCATAGTTGATGATGATATTTTTAATTCTGCAAATTTATTAACTAAGGATCTTGGACAAATAAAACAGTGGTCTAATAAATGGGCAGTAGAATTCAATCCTTGTAAAACAGTCAACCTAGATTTTAGCAGGAAAAATATTTGCTATCCAAAAATTAAGTTTGCTGAAGATGGGCCCACTATTAAAAATGTTGAAACACATACTCATTTAGGAGTAAGATTTCAACAGGACGGTAATTGGAGATCCCACATACATGATATTCATGCTAAAGCCTGTACTCGTTTAACTATCTTAAGAATGTTAAAGCACACACTTAAGAGGGATGCTTTGATAAAGATATATTTTGCTTTTATTCGTCCTGTTCTTGAATATTCAAATATTGTATAGGATAATTGTACTGAAAGAGATGCAAAATTACTTGAAGATGTTCAAGTTGCAGCTGCACGAATAATAACTGGTTTAAGAATCAATTCATCAAGATCAAAGCTTTTATTTTTTTATGAAGAGCTTGGCTGGGATACTCTTGAAATAAGAAGAAAAATACATAAACTAGTGTTATTTTATAAAATAGTGTATGGATTAGCACCCCGGTACTTGCAAGATTTATTACAACAATGCATTCTACCAGATAATTCTTATCCCTTACGGAATCAGGAAAATCTTACATTTCATATTCCACAAGCCAAAACAACTTCATATATGAAAAGTTTCCTCCCTTCAACTTGAAGACTTTGGAACGATTTACCATTTAATATTCGAAACCTTTCTTCACTTACATCATTCAAGAATGCCATAAAGAATATATACTGCATAAAACCTAAGAAATATTGCAATTATGGAAGTCGTAAAATGAATATATTGCATTGTCAATTGCGAAATAATGCTAGTAATTTAAATGCTGACTTATTTAATCATTTTTTAAAGGAAGATAAAAGTTGTGACATGTGCGGGTTTAATTCAGAAACATCATATCACTTTTTTATGAATTGTCCAAAATACTGTATACAAAGAAAGAACCTAATGCAAAACTTTAATACTTTGCAATTACCAATGCCTTTATCTTTACAGCTTATCTTAAATGGAGACAATAATCTTACATACAACCAAAATATTGCAATATTTAAACTTGTACAAGAATTTATTGCAACTACAAAGCGATTTGTATGATATTTTATTTACCTTTGTTTTACAATTGTCAAACCACAGAACCAAAACCTATTTATGTTTTCTTATTAATTTCTTAAATTCATACAATCATTAATATAATTGCCAGTCATATATGTTAAAATATAAATTTAAATTATATCATCGGCTCATATATATATATTTTTTGTTCTTCTTAATTTGTTATGCTATATACATTTCTACTGAATATATGCATGTTTATATTTATATTTTTCAATGTAGCTAATATTTACTTGTACATGTATGACTTTGATCCTTGTATTGTGGAAAGGACTTATATAGGCAGTGCCTGCTGTCCAACCCAATTATGTTAATTCATAATAAAATATTGTTTAAATTAAAAAAAAAATAATAATATGTACTTAGATTTGATGAATATTAGGGCTGGGACGATATATCAAGATATCGTGATATATGTGAGGACGATACACGTATCGATACCTTTGAAAAAATATCAAAATATCGCCCAAAAAATCTGCCTATTTTTTTCTTTGTTTATTTAACATTTGGGGTTTAATATATAAAATAAATAAGTTAAATATAAAAATGAAATAAAAATAATTAACACCACTCGAGTAAAATATTTTTGTTTAACAACATATAAACAACTATTTTGAATAAATTATTCTCATTTGCAAAGAAAGAATGTGTTTATTTGAATGCAAAAAAAGATTTTATAAGCAACTAAACACATCGTGATACATATCGTATCGTGGCTCAAATATTGTGATACGTATCGATATAGAAAAAGATGCATCGCCCCAGCCCTAGTAAATATAGTTATTACATTATTTATTTTTAACATAAATTATAAGTGATATTTACTATTTTTCATGAATTCGTCCTTACAGTAAAAAGTGCACTGCATGAACAAAGCACAAGGATTTAGGTTTTTAGGTCACCTGAGTCACTCAGGTGACCTATTGCTACCTGTTTTTGTCCGTCGTCGTCCGTCGTTCGTTGTTCGTCGTCAATCGGTCGTAAACTTTTGAACATTGTCAGCTTCTTCTCTAGAACCACTGAGCCAATTTCAACCATTTTTGGCATATATTGAAGGGGAACAAAAAATGTGAAATTCATGGCCCCTGCCCCCCTGGGGGCTGAGGGGAGGGGCCAAAACCACTAAAATTAATGCAATATTAAAAGAATTTCTTCTTTACTCTTGGACATCAAGCAGTCAAACTGTTGGCATGATTGTAATCAGCAATGAGTTCTCTACAAAAATTGTGAAATTCATGGCCCCAGGGTCAGGGGTTCTAGTGCTTGGATGGGGCTATATAGATTATATAGTTAAATGCATTATTTCTTTGAAAATCTTCTTTTTTGCTCTTGGGTATCAAACAACAAACTTAATGTATAGTTATGATGAGCAATAGTGTCTCTTTCTAAATTATGAATTTCATGACCCCAGGGTCACGGGTTCTGGAGTTAGGGTGGGACTATTTATAGATTATATAAAGAAAATGCATTATTTCTTCGAAAATTTTCTTCTCTGCTCCTGGGTATTAGATAAACTAAGTACATAGTTATATTGAAGAAGGCTGCCTCTTCCAAAATTGTGAATTTCATGGCCCCTGGGTCAGGGGTTGAACGTTCTGGTGTTAGGGCGGGGCTCTATTGATTATGTAGTAAAAAATTCCTAAATTCTTTGAATACCTTCTCTGCTTCTTGAGTATTAAAGATTCTAACCAAGTACAAATTTATGATGAGCAAGAATGTCTCTGCCAAAATTGTGAATTTCATGGCCCCTGGGTCGGGGGTTTGGTGTTAGGGCGGGGCTCTATTGATTATATAGTGAAATGGATGAATTCTTTGAAAATCTATTCCTTTGCTCATAGATATTATGCCAATGATCTAAGTACATATTTATGACGAAGAAAGGTTCCCTTTTCAAACTGATTAATTTCATGGCCCCTGGGTCAGGTGTACTGGGGGGGGGTACTTAGTCTGAAAATAAATTAATGTTTGAAATCTGCTCTTTGGTATTAATCAATCATTTATGATGAAATAAAATTTATGATAAAATTTTGAAATATGTTGCTCTAGGGTTACTGGTTCCTGTGGGGTGGTGTGCACAACTGGTGGTTATAAAGTGGAAATGTATTTTCTCTTTGTTACTCTGATCTACCTCTGGGTATTAAGTAACCAAATTAAGCATGTTAAGTGTATAATTATTGTAACGTGAAGTGGTCACCCATCCAAGGGTTAAACAGGCTCGCCATTGCTTAACTTGCCTGAAATAGAAGGAGACTCTACCGCATCACCAGAAAAGCTAGCTCACTGGCGAGGCAGTATAAGTTCCCTGTATACTGTCCGCTACACTTCCCCCCGCTCAGGGAAGCTTCGACCCGAAGCTTAGCATGAGTTCTCTCTGAGTATCTGGGCCTCTTCAGCTACGGCAACCAATGCCGTTCCCGGACACGAAGTCCGTACTTGGACACAAAGTCCTAGTCTTAGAGCTTCCTGAAGCAGATCGAAATCTAACTTCAGATACGGCAACCCCTGCCGTCCACAGACACGAAGTCTGAATATGGACACTAAGTCCTAACTCTAAGACTTCCTGAAGCAGGACACCAGACACCCAGAGTCACTACGCTGCCACCAATTTTGTAACGTGAAGCGGTCACCCATCCAAGGGTTAAACAGGCTCGCCGTTGCTTAACTTGCCTGAAATAGAGGGAGACTCTACCGCATCACCAGAAAAGCTAGCTCACTGGCGAGGCAGTATAAGTTCCCTATATACTGTCCGCTACATTATGATAAACAATGGTGCCTCTTTTCAAAATTGTGAATTTTATGACTTTTGGTTTAAACACGAACCATGCAGTGTCAATTGCTGAAAAAATATTACATGACGCTCAGGTGACCTATAAGGCCTGTGGGCCTCTTGTTCTGGTTGCAACTTATTGCCATGACGACCGTTGAAATGGGAGTGCAGTAGTACACATACATTTGAAACATATGGTATTTTTGATAGTATTGACAATAAAACAGTAAACCTTTTGAATAACTCCGATGTTTTACATGTTTTACCACCTATGAATTTATATTTTTTTTCACTGAATAACAAGTGCTCCACTATCAGCTGGGTAATCACATGATTTCTAGTAAAACCTGCATTTTCAATTTGCTTGTGTTTGCCAACTCAATGAAATAGCTCACGTCTTAATTAAACATGGAGAAAAACTATTTTTAATGCACTGAAAAGTCGCACTAAACACCGAAAATGGAAAATGCTGTAAATAGGAAATCGGCAGAAATAAAAGTAGCAAGTAAGATGAAAATAGTGTGCTCGCGCCAACGAACGATATTCATGTACCATCTGCGTAAGGAATGCATGTTTATGTTCTCATTCGTGCCACTCAAACGAACATAGATAATTTATAAAATAAACACAAACACGTATATTAGGATGTAAAGCGCTCTGGTTGTGCAGTTTACTTAAACAAAAATTGTTACAGATACTATCATATCTTCTTTAATTGTCTTCGTTTTTACAAAACAAAACAAGATTTTTAAACATAAAATCTTTTTAAAACATGTAAAGCAAGGGCGGGTGGGTGGGGATTCAGTTATCCGCACTGAAAAGAGCTTCGAATGGTTTTAGAATATTCTGTGCTAACAGCGGTCAGTTAAAACCCGTGCAATGAATATTTAAATGTCTCCAGGGACTCGTCTCTCTAAAAGGCCTACGACCAGGCGTAAGCTTAGTCCGGACTAAATCAGTGACTAAACCCGGAAGTCGGACTAAGTTGCGTTTCACAAAAAGGCGGAGACTTAGTCGAGACTAAGTTTGGTTTAAATCTAGGTCTGCTCATGAGTAGGTGTAAGTTCTTAGTCTGTACACAACTTGGGAAAAGGGCAAGTGTTTTAATCATAAAGAGTTAAAGAAAATAATTATTTTATACTTATGCGATATAATACCTATTCATATACATGCACATAATTATATGATATGCGAAAAATCATGAAAATTAATAAACA